>NC_133648.1:74898636-75198636 GCF_009905375.1 Apium graveolens | reverse complement strand
CAATGATGGGAGTGGATTTTGTATCTTTCTTTTATTTGTCTTTGTAACGACCGAGGAATTACGCTTGTATTATATTATAATAATGATAAATTATGTATATTATTATGTGATTAAATGTATTAAGTCGTTGAACCCTAACTGCTATGTGTTATGTGTTGGTTGTTTTGATCCAAACATATTTTGGATATTTATTGAGCGTTTTATCGTCAGTTATATATATATATTATATCAAAACCTGTACAGCTCAAAACTATGTATTGGAAGGAAAGGACAATTCAAACGATTGAAGACATGCTACGAGTTTGTGCGATCGATTTTGAAGGTAGTTGGGATGAACATTTACCCCTAGTGGAATTTTCTTATAATAACAGCTATCACACCAGTATTGGAATGCCACCGTATGAAGCATTATATGGGAGGAAATGCAGATCACCAGTGCATTGGGATGAAGTTGGAGAACGCAAGATTTTGGGTCCAGAATTAATTCAGCAGACAAAAGAAAAGATTGATCTTATTCGAAAACGAATCGAGACAACACAAAACAGGGAAAGCAGATATGCAGACCAAACAAGAAAGGATGTGGACTATCAGGAAGGAGAACACGTATTGCTCAAAATATCGCCATGGAAAGGATTAACCAGATTTGGCAATAAAGGGAAATTGAAGCCACGATACGTTGGACCATTTGAGATTTTGAAGAAAATTGGGAAGGTTGCGTACGAGTTAGCTCTATCACCCCATATGCAGCACATTCACAACGTATTTCATGTATCTATGCTTAAGAAGTATAATCCTGATACAAGGCATGTAATAGAATATGAACCAGTAGAACTTCAGGCAGATTTGTCATATGTAGAGCAGCCAATAAGAATTCTAGATAGGCAAGAGAGGGTATTAAGAAATAAGTCTGTGTCATTAGTGAGAGTTTTGTGGAGAAACCCAGTGGTTGAAGAATCAACCTGGGAGCTTGAGAGTGAAATGTTAGAAAAGTATCCTCAGTTATTTGCATAGTGAGATTCTGAGGACAGAATCTTGTTAAGGGGGGGGAGAATGTAACGACCGAGGAATTACGCTTGTATTATATTATAATAATGATAAATTATGTGTATTATTATGTGATTAAATATGTTAAGTCGTTGAACCCTAACTGCTATGTGTTATGTGTTGGTTGTTTTGATCCAAACGTGTTTTGGATATTTATTGAGCGTTTTATCGTCAGTTATATATATATATATTATATCAAAACCTGTACAGCTCAAAACTATGTTTTAAAAACCCGTATTTCAAACAAAATCATTGGCCCTATTTTGCCAAAAATGCCCTATCCCATATCGCTATTCTGAACCCCTAGACGTTTTACAAATTGACCTTTTTCGCGAAAAACGACTTTTCCGGACCCCTTCGGGTACCAAAAACCCCACAAAAATCACATTTTTATTTTTATATGATCATGAAATTATTATATATCATTTTTCTTTGTATTTTTGTATTTTTCACAATTTTTGGGAATTTTTAATATTTATTTTGTATTTATTGAATATTTAAAAATTCAATATTAATACCCAAAAATTATAAAAATTGGGGCCAAATATTTTTAATAGGAGTGTAATTAGACCCTTAATTTTACTTAGGGGTATTATTTTCATAAATATAAATACCTGAATTATTATTAATTAAATCAGTTAATTACAATTAAAAATCAGAAAAAAATAAAAAGAAAAAGAAAGGGAATTAGGGTTAGGGTTTGGTGAAGAACAGGGCAACAGAATCAATCGGACTTTTGAACGTGATTCCGGTGTCAGAAATCGAAGTGTAAGTAGCCGTTTTGAAGCTTATAATCTCTACTTTTCGATTGTGTAACTGTTTTTGTTGTTCGATTAATCAATTTTAAAGGTGTTATTTTCGGGTTTATTTTTTTAATTCGGGTTTTGTGATTGAGTAGTTGTTTGATGATTCTGTTAGCATAGTTGTTTAGATCGTTGAAATTACAGTCGAACGGTACCGGTTTCGTCGAGTTTGGTGTTGATTTCGAGCTCGCCGGATTTTGACGCCGCCGCCGTGTTCGTTGAGTTTCTGGCCGTTGTGGACGACGAGGACGAAGGAGGAACAGGAAGGGAGCGTCGTGGTGTTGCTGTGCATTGAAAACGAAGAAAAACGAGTATGAAATCGAGCGTTTTGGCTCCGGTTGGTTCGCCGGAATCAGTCCGCCGGCGTCGGATTCTGGGGAAGGGGCCGGTGTTCTTCGTGACCCGATTGGGTCGAAGACGACCCGGTTTCCAACCCGGTTTCGACCCGGTTTCGATCCAAAAATCCCCAATTTGATTTTCTGATTTTTGTTTCCGAATTCTTATTATTTAATTATATTTTATAAAAACAGAAATTAGATTTATTAATTCTAAAAATTTATTTAAAAATTAGTTTTAAAATCTGAAAAATAGTATTATTAATTTCTAGATTATTTTATTAAATTATAAATTCGAATTTATTTATTTAATTAATTATTTAATTATTTATTTAATTATTTATTAATTATCTAATTAATTAATAATTGGGTAATTAATTAATAATTAGGTAATTAATTAGTAAATAAAGATTAGAAATAATTAAGTAATGTGATTAATAATCTAATAATTAGTTAATAGTGCGAGTAATGATTCGATAATTGAATTATTATCCGAGCGTTAGTTATTTGAATAATATTGTAATAATTATTCGTATCGTATAATTAGATATCAGTAATTAATTAATTAACGAATCGTACGAGTTTCAATAATAATCTAATAGATCGATAATTATGCGGGAGTTGCGAGTGGCTCGTGCATATACGAGTGATTAATCATTAAGTGATCTATAATTCGAATAATTCGTAGTTATTCGATAAATAGCGTATCAGTTAATTAAGTTGATTGATTATTTGTAAATAATCGATCTAATCGAATAAATATCTATAAGTTATAAATATTATAATAAATTGTGATTAATCCTAATAATTAGGAATTTATTATTTTAAATTATTAAATAAGTAATTATTAATTATTTATTAGTTATTTATTTATTAAATATTTAAAAAAGTGATTAATTATTTCGATAATTAATCACATAATTTTCAATAAATCGTAACTTCTTCGTTTTAACTCCAAAAATTATAAAAAAATTATTTTTGACTTTGATTTTTCTTAAATAATTATTTAAAAATTATTTTAGGATTTAAGAGGTTGTAATAATTATTTATATTGACCAATAAATTGAATTATCAGTGTTTAATTGATAATAATTCAACCGTTAATCCGATTTGAGCGAAACGAAGACCCCTAGACTCAGAAAAATGAGACGAATCCAATAAAAATAGTTGTAAGTTATAATTTCTTCCGAGAAAGAGTGGTTTGGTGATAATTGATAGTTCGTAAGTCCTAATAGGGGTATAATTGAGCCGAATAAATCCCGAAAAATTATAATAAAATCAGATAGGGCTAGTTAACGCGGGTATAAGCCTAGAATTAATTTTAAAAACAATTATAAATCTAAAAATTAATTATGTGCTTTATGTGCTACGTGCTTTATGTGTTTCTGTGAATAGACGTGCTGTATAAATGTATATGTATATATACGAGTCAGATAGAAATGCATGGGTAGACTAATAAGGTTACGTGATATCAATTAAAGATACACATATATAGTAAATTATCTAAACACCTATCTTTCCATGATTTGTTCAGTGTTAGCAAGGCAGAGCAAGCTAGGGTGTAAGTCATATGTCATAGCCTATTTGTATATTGGAGGATTCAACTCAACTCAAATAAGAATGTAATAAGTAAATAGTGGATCGACCGTCAGAGAGATCTCGCAAAGTAATATCTGTCAAAGGATTCAGAAACAAGGTTCATCTACAGACTTGAGGAGTTAATTCACTGGAAGAAGTTCAAGAAGTTGATCATGCCTCAGTGATATAAATCAAGATCGTGGATTTAATCAAGTGACAGAGATCTCGTCAGAGTATCATTAATTACAAGGATTTAATCTGAAGAAAATCAAAGTGTCAAAGTCAAGACATGAAGAAATGTCACGGAAGTTAGTCACTCATGAACCAGACAGTACATCGAGTGTCAACGTTGAAGTGGTGGAATTGATTCATAATTTTCAGTGATTTTCAGAAGATCTGCAGAAGCATGGTTGCTGCTCAAGACTAGAATTAATTCTCTATTAATTAATTAAGTCATCTAATTTAATTAAGAAAATAAATTATATCTGCGAAGAATAATTTATTTATTAATTGAATTAATTGATTAATTAATTCTGAATTAATTTTAGGAATTTTCAGAATTTAAATTGGATTAAAATCTGCATTAAATCAGCAAGACAATTGAAAATGAACTAGCATGACAATCAGGATTGTCATACCGATTGTCATGCTAGGCCATTTTCAATAGTCTCACCGAAAGTTATACTAGGAGGAGGATTGTCTTGCTAGTTCATTCTGATTGTCATGCTAGTTCATTCTGATTGTCATGCTAGTTCATTTAGATTGTCTTGCTAGTTCAATCCATTGTCCTACCGATTGTCTTGCTGAGCTCAGGATTGTCTTGCCAGTTCAATTCTATTCTGTTGATTAAAAAGAAGCAGACAAGCAGCAGTTCTTTTTATCCATCCAATACACAAGTCAAAAACAAGAACACAGCAGCCGCAACAAATATTTTATTCTTCTCTGCAAAACTTCAAGATCAATTTCTAGATTGTAAAGTTAAATCCAATCAACTAGAAATCTTTATCTTGTTCTTGTGTAACAATCTAGCGGATCAAAATCCCTAGAACTTAATCTCAAATCACGTTTAGCATTTGATTCTAATTATTGCAAAAATAGAAAAAGTTCATGTCGAATTTATTCTAAATTTGTAATAATTAAGTTGAGATTAATTCCTTGTAATCGATACAGTTGTTGTAACACCTTTCAAGTTTAATAATATTTTTATTTAACTTGAATTTTGTTTCACATTTTTTATTCCGCATTTAATTCGATTATTCGGTACTGTTTGTATTCAACCCCCCTTCTACAAACACATTGGGACCTAACAATTGGTATTAGAGCCTTCTGATTAACGAACAAATCAAGATCCTAGACTTTTGCGATTTTTCAACTCCTTGAATTTTTATTTATTCAAAAATTCATAATGACTTCACATAAAGTTGGAACCGTTAAAATTCCACAATTTGATAAAGAGAATTATATCATGTGGAAGAAGAAGATGCTATTATTTTTACAAGTTGCAAATCCCAAATATTCAAACTTGTTAAAGAAGGGTATAAAAACTCCGATGGTTATTGAACCGGAGGTAATAATAGATGGTGTGGTGACTACTGAAGCTAGAACCTATCCAAAAGAGCCTGAAGATTTTACTCCTGCTGAGAAGGAAGAAGCCTCCTTGGATGCCAGCCTTCAATTAATATTAATTGATTCCCTTGATCCCTTGATGAACAGACATGTGATGAACTGTAAAAATTCCAAACACATGTGAGAAACTATTGAGGTGATTAATGAAGGCACAGAGGAAGTTAGGGAGAACAAGTTGGAAATCCTAACCTCTGAATATGAACATTTCAAATCAAATCCAGGAGAAGGAATTACTGAAGTGTTTGAGAGGTACAATGCGTTGATCAACAACCTGAACATCAATGGAAAGTATTATTCAATCAGGGAGGTCAACAAAAAGTTCCTTTTAACACTGCCAGCTCATCTTGAATATAGAATCACTGCCATTAGAGAAGCTAGAGATCTGAGTGAGATTTCTTTGGACAGGCTCTATGGAGTGTTAAAAACCTATGAGTTGGAGCAGATTCAACAGAAGGAAGTCTACGGGAAGGATAGAATGGTCAGCACATCTACTGCACTTGTAGCTGAAGGTCAACAACAACAACAATCTCAACAATTGGAAAGAATGGTACAGTTTTCCAAGGGTGAGGAAAATGAGTTAGTAGCAGAATATGATCCTCCTACTACAAATCAATCAAGTGATGATTTTTACTCCTTGGAAGAGCTGGAGCAATTGGAAGATGAATCAATGGCCCAAATTGTCAAGAGATTCTCCCATGTCAGATTCAGGAGGAATCTCAAGCTTAAGTACAAGTCCAACTACAACAAATTCCAGAAAGGTGGATCTTCATCCTCTAACACCAGCAGTGGAGGGTACAAAACAGGGATGGTTGATCGAAGCACCATTAGATGCTATAACTGCAATGAGTTGGGACACTTTGCCACAGAATGTAGGAAGCCAAAGCAAGTAAGAAAGAACTCTGAAAGGGCTTATCTGGCAAAGGGAAGAAGCTGGGATGATACTGACAGTGAAGATGAAGATGAAGGAAATCTTGCTCTTATGGCTATTGATGGAAAAGCTTCATCGTCAAGAATAGAGGTAAAACTTTCTGATGCTGAAATGGTTTATCATCTAAGAGGTAACTTAGATTGTGCACGTCGTGATAATGAACTGTTAAGTTTAAAGATCACAGACCTTGAGAAAGAGGTCAATGAATTAAGACTTGTGCATATTAATCAAGACAAATTAAAAGAACAGGTATCTTTTCTAGAGAATAGAGTTGACTGTTATAGAAAACTCGAAACTATTCTCAAAGACAAGATCACCGGTCTTGAGACTAAGGTTAGAGCCTACTTCAATTCTTGTTCGAAGGCTAAAGAGTTCTACAGTAAGCAAGCTGTTAATCAAACATCTGGAATAGGATATGATTACAATGCTGTTATTGGAGAATTAGGCATAAACTCCCCTCCTCATGTCTGTGCTAAAGGGAGGGAAGTACCACATGTGCTTAAGGGTGTTGATGAACCCCTCTATAAAGCATCAATTGCTGAACCATTTGATGCGACCTCTTCTGTTATTCAAGAGGAAATACGTGCTGAGGATCATGCTAATGAGAAGATTGTTTCCAAGTCAAGTGAGTCGAAAGTTCCAGTCAAAGTTGTGAAAGCAACTGAGACTAACTCAGACACACATGAGTTGGATAACAATAATGCCATGTCTACCATGCATAAATTGCCTGTTGTTAATCACTCTCATAAAGCATGTGGTGTTGCTAATTGTATGTCTTGTGCTTTTAATATGATGTATGCTTATTTTAATGATAAGCATGTGTCTAATGATAAGACTACTCCTCGTCAGCATGTGAATAACAAGAAGCATGATAGGTCCAAGACTGCTAGTCCTTCTAAGGCTAGAAAGGAGACATTTGTGCCTAAGCTTAAACAGAAATTTGTTAACGCTGTTTACAAGGTCAAATGTTCAGTCATTGAGAAAGTTGAGACAATTAAAATTAAAAATGTTGTTTTGTCTGACAAAGGACAGTTCTACAAGTATGCCGGGCCCAACCAAGTTTGGGTTCCGAAGAAGGTCTAATCCATTTGAAGTGCAGGGCAGTATACAGGTGTAACCGGTAGTGTGGATTCTTGACAAGTGGATCATCAAGACATATGACCGGAGATAGAGCCCTGCTATCAAATGTGGTTGAGGAAGCTGGCCCCCTGGTTACCTTTGGAGATAACAGCAAAGGTTTATTTGAGGGATATGGCTGTTTGCAAGCTGGGAATGTTATCATTGTAATTTTGTATATTGTGCTAGGTTATTATCAGGAAGCAGTATCTAACATATAGCACCAGTGACGAGACTTGAGAATATTACGACATATCAGGCACCTGCTTCACATTACACTTGGAATTGTACTCTAGTAAGATGTGTACAAGTGTACTCCTGATTTGTGAGTTAAAAGAGGAAGTTAGTGCACCACAGTTCATGGACTTTGCAGCTGCAGATCTATTGGACTATGCAATTTCTTCTTCACAATCTCACTTCAGGTTGGTATGAACTAGTATACTGCTCAAGCAATCGTCAAGGACATGGTATGGCACTCTAACAGAAGTTATAATTTTATATGAATAAGTAGGGTCGTCATATTAATAACTATCTTATCACTAAGCACAATCATATTGTTTTATATGTGCAGTGGTATATTGTTTATGTAACATAATAATTAGTATCTAAAGTACTTGACAAGTATCGGTCAATGACATCTTGTTAACATTATGTTGCAGATATTTGTAAGCTTTTGACATGAATGAGAATTACTTAGACTTTACCCTAAGTGATCAATGTTTTATCCAAAAACTCATTCATATTGAAAAACAAAATTAAACTTCTTTCTACATTAGTGATTTCTTATTTCATGTAAAATCTTTTGAAATCACTATTGTAAATCATTTTCTCTCTATTACCATATATTCTGTGTTACAGGTTCAGTCTCCAATGACTTTCTTTCATTAACAGTCATGAGGTTGAAAACCCACAACGTCTATCCCAGACTGTAAAGACAAACACAAAAACAGAACCAACCAACACTCTCTTACCACTAAATGTAGTATGAATGAGCGTGAGGGAGATAGTGCCTAGTGCACCATATAAGGAAGGTTCTGTAGTCAACCCAGTAGCTCTGTCTCCTACAAAGATGAGTAGTATTTAAACCGAGACAACTGCTAGCCCCCATACATCTTCTCAAAAAGATGTAATGGCTGAAAAGGCACAAAAACAGTTACTAGATTCATTCTCTCAACAGGGTGCGTCTATTGAATTTTGCCTGTCAGCCAAGGTATCCGATGTAGTGTCACCACTTCAAACATAATCAATTCTTGATGCACAAGGAGAGGTTACACACACAAAGGATGAGTTGACGGAAACAAGAGTTTCGACCATTTTAAGGTCAGATTCGATTGTTCAAGGTTCGTTAGTGGACCAATTGCCTTTACAGGTGTTAGGAGAGGATACTGATCCAAAAGCCATATGTCAGTGGTCAGTGTCTACCTCCCCAGGCTTTAAATCCCCTGGATGCATCTGCGGATAGTGGATTTGACATAGGTACAGATTGGCAACTTGTTGACAATGATTCAGATATTACCTGATGAGTCACAAGGAAGTGTCTTCACAGACATTAGAAGGGAACTTTGATCTTTATGCTAAAATCGTTGGATCATTGTTTACCTTCCCAGAATTCAAATCTGGAACCCTAAAAGGGAAACTAGCAACTTGTAGATTACGACTCAGATTTATCTGACGAGTTTAACAAGGATGGGGATTTGTGAACTCCCATTGCACCACCTGTGACCTCCTTAAAGGATGGCTAAGGTGATTTTCCTTGCAGGTACAGCTGGATTATGGAGCTATGAGAGAAGAGTGATACACTTGTGAGAATGAGTGTAAACACGAGTGGAGAGAAGAGTGAAACACATGTGAGGTACACTAAACAGAATCACACACTCACAGTGAGGAAGAAAAAGAAACTACTTGTTATTTCTTTTCCAACCAAGTGAAATATGAGAACTCCTTCAGACGACGGCATACATTCCTTCTTTAAGGGGGAGATAAAAGCTTAAGTAATAGTTTGGAGGATTCCTCAACTAAGGGGGAGAAATAGCAGGGAGGAAGAAAAAGATCCTAAAAATGTACACTACACCACACCATTGTTGTTTCTAACTACGGATCCTATTGTACGGGAGAGGTGGTAAACACAAGGTGATTTCCTAGTAAGGGAAGAAGCAGTTAGGGGAGTACCATTGGTTTTTATCTGCGGATCCTATTGTACGGGAGAGGTGGTAAACACAAGGTGATCTTCTTTAATCAGTTGATTCTCATAGGGGAGATATGGGCTTCTCAACAGGAAATGTGGTTGTACAAATGAAGATGGAACTACTTGAAGATATGTTCAGTCTAGAGGAACATCTACTTGGAATCTGGAAAATGTTAAATCTAGTCCAGAACTTTTCTACTATTTACTTTGCATTTCTTTTTATATCTTTTTCTTATTTGTTAGTTGAGTTATCCTCTAGGTATTTGTGTGTTATTGTCTAACAAACAAATAGGGGGAGATTGTAAGTCATATGTCATAGCCTATTTGTATATTCGAGGATTCAACTCAACTCAAATAAGAATGTAATAAGTAAA
Organism: Apium graveolens; assembly: GCF_009905375.1. Classification (NCBI taxonomy): domain Eukaryota; kingdom Viridiplantae; phylum Streptophyta; class Magnoliopsida; order Apiales; family Apiaceae; genus Apium; species Apium graveolens. The sequence continues at coordinate 75,188,647 of NC_133648.1, read as the reverse complement.
TAGTGGATCGACCGTCAGAGAGATCTCGCAAAGTAATATCTGTCAAAGGATTCAGAAACAAGGTTCATCTACAGACTTGAGGAGTTAATTCACTGGAAGAAGTTCAAGAATTTGATCATGCCTCAGTGATATAAATCAAGATCGTGGATTTAATCAAGTGACAGAGATCTCGTCAGAGTATCATTAATTACAAGGATTTAATCTGAAGAAAATCAAAGTGTCAAAGTCAAGACATGAAGAAACGTCACGGAAGTTAGTCACTCATGAACCAGACAGTACATCGAGTGTCAACATTGAAGTGGTGGAATTGATTCATAATTTTCAGTGATTTTCAGAAGATCTGCAGAAGGATGGGTGCTGTTGAAGACTAGAATTAATTCTCTATTAATTAATTAAGCCATCTAATTTAATTAAGAAAATAAATTATATCTGCGAAGAATAATTTATTTATTAATTGAATTAATTGATTAATTAATTCTGAATTAATTTTAGGAATTTTCAGAATTTAAATTGGATTAAAATCTGCATTAAATCAGCAAGACAATTGAAAATGAACTAGCATGACAATCAGGATTGTCATACCGATTGTCATGCTAGGCCATTTTCAATAGTCTCACCGAAAGTTACACTAGGAGGATGATTGTCTTGCTAGTTCATTCTGATTGTCATGCTAGTTCATTCAGATTGTCTTGCTAGTTCAATCCATTGTCCTACCGATTGTCTTGCTGAGCTCAGGATTGTCTTGCCAATTCAATTCTATTCTGTTGATTAAAAAGAAGCAGACAAGCAGCAGTTCAATAATCAATCCAATACACATCAAACAGAAGTCAACACCCAAGAACAAAAGAAAAAGAAGCAGAACAATATTTCATTTTCTCTGCAAACTTCAAGATCAAATTTCTAGATTGCAAAGTTAAATCCAATCAACTAGAATTATTTATCTTGTGCTTGTGTAACAATCTAGCAGATCAAAATCCCTAGAACTTAATCTCAAATCGCGTTTAGCATTTGATTCTAATTATTGCAAAAATAGAAAAAGTTCATGTCGAATTTATTCTAGATTTGTGATAATTGATTTGAGATTAATACCTTGTAATCGATACAGTTGTTGTAACACCTTTCAAGTTTAATAATATTTTTATTTAACTTGAATTTTGTTTCACATTTTTTATTCCGCATTTAATTCGATTATTCTGTACTGTTTGTATTCAACCCCCCTTCTACAAACACATTGGGACCTAACATAGGGTCAGAAGGCAGTGAGTTAAACCAGGTTAAGTACGCGCAAGGCAAGTTTTTCCCCTATTCTAAATTCAGAATAGTGATTTATATTTCTTTTCTATCGTATCAATTCTCTTTGATAATCATTGTTCATATACACTGTTACCCATTTATTATTGCTTGTTCCAGTTTCATTTCAATTCTTGATTTACCCAATTTATTGAATTCCCTGTTCATATTTCAATTCCTTTACCCTACATATACTCTGGTATATCCTGGTGTTGGGATATATCACTAGCATACCGATTGTTTCGGATGCTCAGCCTTGGACTGGATGGTTACTATAAAGGCTGGGTTTTACCCAGACCATTAATTAATAGGCTATAGTTGCCTGAGTACTCCTTATATTGGTTGGGTCTATGCAGTTGGGTATAGATCCGCACTATATTCTGACTGATCAGCAGCTTATAGTGCATATATTGGCTCTTGTTTCCAGTCTTGTTCATTTGGCACTCGCCATCATTGGCAAATTACTATTCGATACAGATACAGATGGTTGTTACAACCAACAGCTTATTATTTCTCTCATTTCTCTTTTTCTATACTATATATATATATATATTTGCAGGCTTGTTGAGCAATTTTGGCTCATCCCTTTTTATTGTTACTCCTATTGTTTTACAGTTAAGGTAGAGAATGAAACCCATCATGACCCGCATAGTCAAGAAGCGAGTCAAGCAGCGGGACCCTCTTATACCAAGAGTGTTCCTTCCTATTCCCGAAGAGAGCTTTGAATTGCCAGATCAGGTGTAGCAGGATAAGTAGTAATGTTGGGTTGAATAAAAGTCTTGTGTAGTTTGAATAAAAGTTGTGTAGTGAAACTGTAGATAGAATAAAGTTTTGTATCAAAGATAATTCTTGAGACAGGTTTTATTTAGCTGGGTTTGTAATAAAGTGTAGTGCATGATTCTTGTTTTCAAACTCAGACCTTAAAAGATCCTGAGTAGTGCTAGTTCGGGGTAATTATTATATTTATATTCCGCTTGTGCAGGTTTAGTCGGTAATTATTGTTAATAATGCCCCAAATCTATACCCCGGATTTGTAGGGTGTTAGAGTCTTCATCTGTAATTTCTTGCTTGATTTCTAACTCCACTTCACTGAAGTCTATTTCACAAGATTTAAACAAAGGTGCTTTTACTTTCTTCAGCATCACAGGAACATCATGGTTCACTATTTCTTTTTCTTTGTCAGCATCAACTTTTTGTGAGAATTCAAGGCCTCATAGTCCAAACCAACAGCTATGTTAGCGTATGATTTTTTTCAGGATATTGTCTGTTATTTCCTAACAATACAACAAGAATTACAGAAGGGGGGTTGAATGTAATTCTGGCTTCTTTTTCAAGATTTTAAAAATAGTTCTTAACTCGACGATATATACGTGTTTTGATTTGCAAAGTGCGGAATGGAAGGATTAAATAAATCAAACACAAAGTAATAAAAACACAAGTCTTTAAAACTTTCTGGTGGATTTGAATATATCCACCAGATATATACACACACAGATATATATATATATATATATATATCGATTTGAGAACTCTGTGAAGCTCAAATTGGCTCACAGCTGCTTTACAAGTTGAACAAACAAACTACATAGAAATTCTTGACAAATACATCTTTTTCTATTTCTCTCCTAAAATGTGTTTGCTTAGTTATTTGTTCTACTAGCTACACTTGGTTTATATATCACCAAGTTTACATGGTAATAAGGCAGGATAATAAAACAAAACCTATCAAGTCTAACTCCATACTGCTTCATTACTCTACTCCAGCATCTTTGAAAATCTTCATACCTTGAATGGAAATGGTAATGCTTCTTTGTTCTCAATTTCCTGCTAAACAGGCTGCCACATTCCTTTTGCAAATACTCAACGCATGTGACTGTGTTGTCACTGTCAACAGATATTTGAATTGATCATCCGTCGGGTACATGCTTGTTATCTATCGGGTAGCTTTGTTGATCATCCGTCGGGTAGCTTTGTTGATCATCCGTCGGGTAGCTATTTGACACTTGACTCTATTTCACTTATACAGAATTACAAGACATCTCATATATACAATTAATCAACCTATTATGCATATCTACTATTAGTCAACATGACTCATAAGCTCCTAAAAAATCTACACAAAGTTGTTTGCAGAAATGTGCTACAATACTTATTATTACATAAGCTACTCACTCGATTGATGTCAAATCATCATCCATCGGGACTATATTGAATCATCCGTCGGGACTATATTGAATCATCCATCGGGACTATATTTGATCATCTGTCGAGTGCTACAAAATTCACTAAATTAAATCTACTAAGGTGTTTTGTATAATTTATCATCAAGTTAACAACATATTCTTAACATTGTACAACCAACTGAGATGCATTCTTGTATGACTTGAGCTTCAAATCATTCTTTTCAATCTTTTCTCTTAACACTGCTTCTACCTCTCCAACACACTTCATCTTGTTCTTGAGATATTCATTTTCCTGTTTGATTATTTCAAGACCAACAAGCTGCAGTTCTAGCTCCTGTTTTTTAATGTCAAGCTTCTCATTTATTTTGACAGCCTACTCACTTTCTCAGTTGCTGCCATCATACTTGTGTGGATATGAAACATCTCTACATTCATTTTCTCAACAATTTATTTGTATTTGCTTGTATTTAAATCAATTGTGGTTAGAGTTGGTACCTCAGATTTGGATGTAGATGATTCCCCTTGCTTTAGAGCCATGCGAGCATAATTCCAAAATTCTTCACTATCATCCTCTTCATCCGTATCATCCCAACTTTTGCCTTCTGCAATGTAAGCCTTTCCCTGTTGCTTTCTCAAGAGTGCTTCATACTTTACCTCCAATTCCAAATAAGCTTTGTCAATATTCACCTTCTTTGGCTTTCTACACTCAGTGGTAAAGTGACTTAACTCATCACAGTTGTAGCATCTTATCTTTGATTTATCAACATATCCAGTTTTGTAGTCACTTTTGCAAGCTGAGTTGAACTGAGTTTTTCCTTTACAATTGTTGTTGTTTGAGGTTTAACTCTTACTCTTGAAGTACTTTGGATTTTTAACCCTAATTTTAGAGAATTTTCTTGCAAGGTAAGCCATTAAATAGTCCATCTCATCCAGTTCATCATGGGTGTAGTATTCATCCTTCTCTAGCTCCAGTATGACTTACTTCTGTGGTTCCTTATTTTTGCTTATGTGGTTCCTTATTTTTATGCTCAACAACTTGAACAACTGGTGTTTGAGTTCTAGTTCATCTTCAAATGATTTACTGTCATTGGAAACCAAGGCACTAGTTCCATCAACAATATGTCCTTGACCAACTCTCAGTGACTTCCTCTATAATATTTCCAGCTCATAGGTCTTCAAGATCCTATACAAGACTTCCAGAGTCATTCTGCTTAAATCTTTTCCTTCTCTAATAGCAGATATCTTTTGTTCCAAATGGCCAGGAAAGGTGAGCAAGAATTTAAGGTTGACCTCTTCAGCTTCATAATACTAGTCATGAAGCTACAAATAAATTATTAACTTATTGAACTTTCAAAATTATAAGTTATAATTTCCTTACGTTTAGCCATAAAACCCTCATACCGTGACACCAAGATCCTTATTTGATTAGATCTAACTTCTTTTTTCCCTCACACAATATTTCAATTTTCTCCCAGATCTATTTAGCAGACTCACAGTTGATAATATTATATACATCATATTATCAAAAGACTCAATTAATATGAGTTGTAAATGGCTATCCAGTGAAACCTTTTCTTTTTAGGCTCTGTGTAGGTTGAGGGATCTTTAGGTGCAAAATGTGCTAGTATGACCATGTCTCCATCTGTAGATTCCTTTCCATAGGAATGAAAGGTCCCATTTTTAAGCATCTGAATGTACATAGGGTTGGCCATCCTTATGAACATCATCATTTTCTTTTTCCATAGTGTGTAGTTGATCTTGTTAAAGATAGGTATCTTGATACTACTTAATTTCTAAGCACTCATTCTTCCAAGATCTTTATCTATTTTCTTTCAGATTTTGCTATGATACTACTTGTTAGATATTGAGTGTAATGAAATATAACACAAAGGGGAGGGGGGTGAATGTGTTTCTTGGATTTTACTTGACTTTTAAAACTATTTGGATTGTGAATGAACAAAGCAGTTAAGAATTGTAGAGATAAAATGTTTAACAGTAAACACATATAATACTATATATCAAAAACTCACTTAATTGTATTAATTAAGTTTGTTTTTCTACAAATCTGTGTTATTAAGAATAAGAACTCAGCTATAATCTTGAGAGAATACAAGATTTTTCTAGATCTGTTTGTTACTTCTAAATTAAGGACCCGTGCATGCTTTATAGACTAGCAGCACGGGTTTACAAAACTTGCACTAAAGTGTACTAAACCATTTTCTAAAGCAACCTTGTCTATTTCCTTTTCTGGTGTTAGAAAATCTGTGCAGAATTTTGTAGGTCTGTGACCATCCATTATCAAGTAAACCTTATCCCTTGATCTTGTATTCTTCAAGCTTCTTTTGTAGTCTTTCCAATTCAGTGAATGAATTGTTTGTTGCCCGATAATCTTGAATCTTGAACTTGTATGTATTCTGAATTTGAGATAGTTTGTCGAGATCTCTTTTTGTTCTTTAGAGAAGTGACATGTCGATAAGTAAAATTACTTATCGATATCTTGAGTTCTCTACATGCATATTTGACTTGTCGAGGTCTCCAGTTCTCTACATGTAGAATGACTTGCCGATATATCCAGTTCTCTACATGGGCTTTTGACTTGTCGACATCTAGAGTTCTCTACATTAAGATTTTGACTTGTCAATATTTCTAAGACCCCTACATGGAGAAATGACTTGTCGATATCTCTGAGATCTCTACATAAGGAATTTGACTTGTCAATATCTCTGAGATCTCTACATGCAGAAATGACTTATCGATATCTCTTGGGACTTCTCTACAAGTCATTTTGGACTTCTTGACAGACTTCTCTATATCCCTTGATCTGTGACTTGTTGACATCTTGACTTAGAACATTTTTCCTAGATCAGTATTATTCAAATCCAAGCTGATACACTTCTCTCTGAGGCATGATCAGGATTTGATCTTCTTCTAGAGTTTATTCCTTAGCTTGAAGGCTATTCACAGAAAAATCTTCTAGAGTTTATGTACAGGCATGTCTTGCACAACACTTTCTATCATGGGTTCCAACTTATCCTTCAGTGTCTTGTTGGACAAGTAACCCATGTTACCTTGCTCAACCCTTTTAGTATTCCTGCTCTCACCTTTCTCAGGTATCTTGCTTACTAGTCCATCATTCTCATTTAACTTTTCCAGTTTGCAAGAACTGATATTCTCTTTCAACAAGTAATCTTTATCCCTTGATTTTTCTTCCTTCAATGGATAATTATTATCTGTTGAGGCACAATTATCAGTAGAATTATCTTGTTCAAGCTTCTTCTTCTCTCTTCTCCGAGCATCTTCACAGAAGGATTCAATACCTTCAAGATCTATGAATTTGCTTGCTACATCCCTATATTCATTCCATTTGGCAATTACTTCTTGTTCAAGATTCAATTATCTTTTCAGATTTTTTCTCTCTTCAATATCCTCAGCAAATCATCTTTTGCAGCTAAGCAACCTTTCTTAGCATTTTAAAAATCAAGCGACCGGGCATCTAATAAAGTGTTTCTTTCAAATAACAAGGCATTAACATTTTTAATTATAGCATTTTCCCTTTTAAGAGATTTCAGAGTGACATGCAAGTTGTATAATTCAGAAGACATATCATTTATAGTTTCTTGACATTCATTCTTACTTAACTTAAAGAGATCAGTTGTGATTACCTAACTGATTCCTGAGATTATCTCTGAATCGTCATCTTTTGCCATGAGAGATAGATTCACAATTTTTTTGTTCAATTCTAGGATCTTAGTATATACGGCCTTCTTTACCATGGTTTATTGAATAGTTTCAAGATCTTTAAACCTTCTGTAGGTTGAAACCTTGCTCTGATACTAATTGGTATTCACTAACAATAACATCATTATTATCTATAACACTATAATCTCACAGAAAATGATACAAAAACCTCATCATTTGATGGGCTACTCCTTCAACGGCTATCCCTTAGGATGGTTGGTCGTTAAAGGCTATAATTTGTTTTAACATAATTATGTCATGTGATTTGCTTATCATCAAGATTCGGGTCTGATTCCTAAAAAAATTATAAATTCGGGACTGATGGTTTCGGTGATTACGGGTAAAGTAATTTGAGTTTTTAGGTGAAACCTAAATGTCCTAATTGAACTTGAGGAAAGGTAAAGTGGTCTATACAAGCTTCTATTGTTTCTGGAAAATGCACATTTGTACAACCAATTTAATGTCTATAAACTTGAGTATTTAATGGTTTTCCAGCATCTGTCAATATTATAATCATGTATTCTCCGTTACTGTTAGGGCGAAAACATGCACTAATATTCACGTAAGTATACGCGTTCGCAAGTAGTATAAGATATAAATCAGATTCGTTTCCATAGAGACTGGTTTAGGTTAAGTTCAATTTATGCACCTATGCAACAATGTATGGTTATCGATCAATGCTAAGACAAATAACAAATTGGGTTTTTATTAAACTAAGAGATTATACTAAATAACATTAACTAAGAGAATTGAGGTTGAATTACTATATATGAAAAATATGGGATTCTAACTTCATTAAATACTTCATTCAATAGTCTTATTGTTCTTAACCTTAGCATGTGATGGTAATGACACTAATCAAACACGAAACTGATAAACGCCAACTTTCGTTGCACGAGTACCATTCTACCAGACATCCACAAAAGAGATAGAAGCTGAATAGGCACCAATTATATTGAGACCCTATATGTCTATAGAATTTGACAATATAACGGTTTAAGAACAAGTTATCCATAATGATTACATAGGGCAAGTAAAACGGTTAGAGTTACCCACTAATCATGCATACAATACATGAACCTATGCTAGCATGGCAAGTTCTAAACCTCTATATTCACTGTCGCTTCAATAGAGATTAACAAGCTATCTTATATGTTAGCTACGCACATAAGATGAATAAGCACAACCAATACTAGGATATCAATCAATCACCACACACCAAGATATCAAAATAATTAATTATTGAAATCCATAAGTAAATCCGCTAGAATCCCATGACAACGATTAGCCCATAATCGAGCTCATCATCACCATGGGTTCCAATGAAAGCATGGTATAAACAAGATCTTAATAAACTGAATAATGATTAAAGTACGAATAAACGAGATCTAGGTTCAACAAGAACAAAAACGAGCATCCAAAGTTACAACTAATTCAAAGAATCACAAGTTGAAACAAGATCTTCTTTTTCGGAGTTGTTCTGTGCTTCTAGGTCTTCTCCTTGGTATCCCAATCTTCCCGAATGATGAAAACCCTTTTTTTAAAGTATATATACGCCCCTAGTGGACCTGGACCCTTAAAATCGTCAAATTCCACTCAAAAAAGACTTTTTCAGCGAAATCAGCGACCAGCCGCACCTTGGGCGGACGCTCAGCTCTCCTGAGCGGGCGCTCAGCTCTCTGGGCGGCCGCTCAGCTCTCCTGGGCGGGCGCTCAGACAGCTTCTGGAAAAAATTTTGATGAATCTTGTTTTGGCCATAACTTGAGTTCCACTCGTCAGAATTAGGCGATTCAACTGCCCACGCGAAGCTATTGAGATTTTATATAACTTGACAATGGCCTTGGCTTCCAATTCTGATCACTTTTCATCATATTTCCTTTAAAAGCTCTTTTCTTCATTTAACTGATACCTGAAATGCAATAACACAAAAACACATCAAAATACCAACAACTTGAGTCCAAAAAACCAATTTAAGATTGTAATGAAGCATTCCAAGTGGATATAAAATCCACTTATTGAAGGGTTTTTAGCACATAAACGCAACAAAAATGTAAATTTAAATCTTAAAAAAAAAAACGAAACCCTCCGCAGGATCCATGCGAAAAATAATATTTAATCCGTAGTTCAGTATGTTTACCTTAAGAAGCTTTACGTTAATGGAAAGATGGAGGTCTTTAATGGCGATCCAAAAATGATGAACAGAGATCCTTAGCAGCTGCTCCTCAAGTGTGAAGCACTCCACCGGTATCCACCAAGAAAACGATGTAATGAAGGAGGAGGAGATTGAGAGAATAGGGTTTTGTAAATCTTTTTGGTTGAGGCAAAAATAGGGTCTATAATAGTATATTTATAGGCAAAATTTTTAGCTGAAAATTTTCCCATAAAATATTATTATTATTAACCCTTTATTATTCTCACTAATAATTAAAACACCTTTTAATTATTAATCCTTTTTCTAAACACTTTAGAAATAATTCTCTCACTTGATTTAATTTCCAAATATTAAATTCTTAATTAATAATATTAAGAACTTTTTCTTAATTAATTTATAATCAATTAAATCTCATTTAATCAATTATTAAATTTTCCAATTAATTATTTATTTCATAAATAAATAATTATCAACCATTATTAATTAATTTCTGCACCATTAAATTATTCTCTTTTATGGTGTGACCCTATAGGTTCAATATTAAGCCGGTAGTAGAAATAAATAATAATAAAACTATTTTATCATTATTTATATAAATTCTCTAATTCATTAAATATGATTAATTAATTAATCATATTTATTCTACATCGTGAGGGATACTTCTCAGCATATCGCGACTATCCGGATAATACGAATTCACTGCTTAGAATACCAAGAACCTATTCAGTGAGTAGTTACCGTACAATTAATTCCTTCTACCCTGCAATGTTATGATTAAATACAAGGCATGTAACTTGTGTCAAGCCTATCTTATTTAATCACTTGCTTTCCCATTCACTATGCTTAGTTCTATTTAATGTAAATTTGAAACTCCTTTCTAATTTCATTCACTCTGGCCACAGATTCCAGAACTAACATAAGTGGATCAGCATTGAACATTCTCTTCCTACATTGGAAGGGGTAGATCCTTTATTGATCATACACTATCTTCGTGTACAAATTCCTATCCCCAGTAGAGCCCTTATAATTGTCCCTTGAGACTAAGAACTAAACCAAAGCATAGTTCAGTGTACACAAGATGACTATGATGACCTCAAGTCTAAGGATACTTGTACAACTATCACTATGTGAACAACTGCTGACACGTGAGTGAACTCCATCAGTTGTTCAGCTGTGTGAGTCATGTTCAGTGAACTTATTCTATAATAAGCACCTACATACTAGCTATAGTGTCACCACACAAATGTCTATGAGAACAGACATCCTTCATAATGAAGCAAGCATAGTATGTACCGATCTTTGCGGATTATTAATTACCATTTAGTAATCCTACGACCAGGAACTATTTAAGTTTAGAGTTATCATCTTTTAGGTCTCATTATTATGATCTCATCACAATCCATAAAAAGCTTTACTCTAAACTGTGGTATAACTTATTTAAACATTTAAATAGATATAGCCCGCAATAAAAACAAAACAAGTCTTTTATTAATATCAATGAAATCAAAACAGATTACATAAAAGTTATTCCTAAATCCTCATATACGATTGGACTTAGGACATATCTCTTTCACTTATCACACCCCCAAACTTGAATCGATGCTTGTCCTCAAGCATAAACAGACTCAAAACTACAAAACAAACTTAATGCATGAATGCAACTACGTGAATGCAACTAAATGATAATGCAATCGATCCCCTCAGAATAACCATAACCAAATGAATAAGCCAATGCCTCTAAGAATGCAATGACTTTAAACAGAGCTCGAATAAATCCCACAAACAAACTCACAAACTAGAAATGTGCGTGTGTGGAATGCTTAACAGATATCTCTCGATACTAGATCAATAACCATAACTTATCTATCATCGAAAAAATCAAAAGTTTATAAATAGAATAGATAATAAACACATTATGACTCACAACACCTCCTTTCTACTAGAGTTATACAAGGATTCACACTATTATTGAACACATAGCAAATATGCTTATTTGACCGTACAATGAATGAGGTCCCAAAAGACTTATGCAATAATACCCATGTAGCGAGCGTTAGGTTAGCGGATCCCAGACTATAAAAGCCTTAGGTCACTAGGCACAAAGTCCCCTAGAACTTAATAACTTGAGTATTAAAGATCTCACTCTTGATCAATTATGCATAAACACATACTTTTTTTTTCTTTTTTTTTCAACAATTTCTGGATGAGTGCGTTTCGCTCCATCTCATTCAACCCTAGACTACTCATAAAAATATGAGCCGACTACTATCCATTTGACGCCTAGCCTTACAACAACTAGCAATGAAATCCAAGTTTTTCTCCAGATAAAAAAATCAGTATTTTTACGTCATTACGAAAATATCACAAATTCTAAATATAACCAAGTGATTAAATCTCAACAACAAACAAGTATGATCATGATCTAGATCAAAAGCAACCCTATAAGACTTTGTGAAAATATTTATTTCTGGCATGCAAATCAATTCATTAGGACTTAAATATCCCTCTATTCATCATCACCACACTCAAATCAACATCAACTTATCAAATATCATAGTTCATCTTAAGGGATCATGCTAAATATGCATGCAAATGCAACTATATTAAATCACATAAAAACAAACAAATATGTCCTAAATGAACAATCATGCAAAAATATGAATGAACTACAACTAAACATGCAATATGAATCTATATGAATCTATACGGACACTCACATTACCAATCCTTACATTATCACCCCCAAACTTAAAATTTTCAATGTCCACATTGAAGGTAATAATAAGGATTTCAGGCATACCTAGTCGTCGGAAAGATCACCCTCTTCGGGTGGAGGATCAGGTGGCTAATCAACCTCGCCACTAGTGTCTCAGAAAATAGTACCGAAAGCGTGTGTCAAATTTTCAGCAAAATATCGGTGGATGACATGCATGGCCTCCATACACCTAGTCAATCTTCTATACTGTGCATCACCGATACCAGTCCTATCAACTGCCTGTGGCACATGAAAAGAACCCTCTAAAGGCACGAGAGGATCCGTTCGGCCATCCTCTATATCATCAAAAATATATCTCAACCCCTTGTCAGGGGGTGCACTTAAGAATGCATAACTCAAGTGATCTGGAAGAGGGTTGAGCTCAAGTGTGGGAGCTTCTTGAATAAATGGTTCAAAACGCTCCTAAGAAATTTTCAGCTCTACTAACCCAAGAGAATCGAATGGCATATTCAACTTCTTCTCCCACGGAGGTGTATTCAAAACCTACAGTTGCTCTACTCTTCCTTCATCTTCAAAAACTGAGTCGACCCGCTCTATTTTAAAGCACTCTTCTTTTTCTGTGGGTAACTTTATTGCCTTGAACACATTAAAAGTGACCTTCTGATCATAAACCTTCATCATAAGCTCTTCTTTTTGCACATCGATCATAGTTCGGACTGTAGCCAAGAATGGTCTTCCCAAGATAATAGAAATCTTCTTATCTTCCTCGAAATCAAGAATTACAAAGTCAGTAGGGAAGAAGAGTTTATCCAACTTGACCAAGAAATCCTGCACTATACCTCGTGGATAAGCGATGGAACGGTCAGCTAGTTTCAATGACATGTATGTTGGTTTCGGATCAGGCAGACCAAGCTTCTTGAAGATAGATAAGGGCATCAGATTGATGCTAGCTCCTAAATCACATAAACACTTGTCAAACAACAAGTTTCTGATGGTACAAGGAATAGTGAAGCTTCCAGGATCTTTAAGCATTGGAGGCAACTTCTGTTGCAGCACAGCACTGCATTCCTCCGTATGAGCAATGGTCTCTAAGTCATCAAACTTCACTTTCTGAGAGAGAATACCTTTCATAAACATCACATATCTAGGCATCTGTTCAAGAGCTTCAACGAAAGGTATGTTGATATGAAGTTTCATGAACACCTCCAAAAACTTCTCAAACTGCTTATCCAGCTTTTTCTTCTGCAACCTCTTAGGAAAATGAGGTGAAGGATAGATCTGTTTCTCCCATGTATTACCCTCAGGAGGAGTGTGTTCCACAGTTGTCTTCCTTGGTTCCACCTCTGCTTCCTTCTGCACTTCTTCTTCAACCACAACTGCATTTTCTGAAACTTGAGATTTTTCAGCCTCTTCGTCTTGCTGAATTTAGGGACTTGCGACCTTTCCAGACCTTAAGCTGATGGCGTTCACCTGTTCTTCAACTTCCCTCTTCCCTGGATTTGTTTATGTATCACTAGGAAGTGTTCCCGGTGGTCGATTCAATAAGGCGTTAGCAATTTGCCCTATTTGGTTCTCCAGATTCTGGATAGAAACAGCCTGCCTTTGGCATATAAGAGCCTGGTTTTTGCACATAAGCCTCAACTCCTCCAATTCAGATTTTTCATTCGAAGATAGACCTGCATCATGAGTTTGTTTTTGAAGTTGGAGTTGTTGAAAACCAGGAGGGTTGAATAGCTTATTTCCAAACTGCTGGAACGACTGTTGCATCGCATTCTGATTGTTGCTCCAGCTGAAGTTAGGATGATTCCAGTTGTCAAGATGATAAGTGTCTGGAACTGGTTGCTGCGATCTCTGAAAGTTGTTCACAAACTGAGCTGAGTCACTAGATATAGCGCATTGCTCTGTCGCATGCGAACCTGCACATAGCTCACAAACACTAATTATCTGTTTAACACCATATTTAGCCAGAGAATCGATCTTCTTAGACAATGCCTTTAGTTGAGCAGTGATAGCCGTAGCTGTATCCACTTCAAGAACTCCTGCTACCTTGCCCTGTGGCAATCTCTGGGCTGGATACTGATATTCATTAACATCCATTAGTTCAATTAGATCATAATCTTCCTCATAGTTCTTTGCCCATAATGCTTCGCCTGCTGCTGCATCGAGCATGGGTCTGGACTATGCTCCCAACCCATTGTAAAAACAAGTGATAATCATCCAATCAGGCATTCCATGATGAGGACACTTCCTAAGCATCACCTTGTAGCGCTCCCAAGCTTCACTTAACGATTCTCCCGTTTGTTGCGCAAATTGAGTAATAGCATTCCTAAGTGCAGTTGTCTTTGCCATAGGGAAGAATTTATTAAGAAACTTCTGAGCAAGATCTTCCCAAGTAGTAATCGAACCAGATGGTAGAGAGTGTAACCAGCTCTTAGCCTTGTCCCTTAGAGAGAATGGGAACAGTCTCAGCTTCACAACATCTTCAGAAACATCGTTGAACTTGAAGGTGTCGGAGATCTCAATGAAATCCCTAATGTGCATATTGGGATCTTCCGTTGGAGAACCCCCAAACTGGACTGAAGTCTGTACCCATTGAATTATGCCAGGCTTGATCTCAAAGGTATTAGCTGTGATAGCTGGCCTGACAATGCTAGATTGAATGTCATTGATCTTGGGTTGAGAAAAATCCATTAAGGCTCTCGTTCGTGCTGCTGGATCTCCCATTGTACTGAGTACCTGAAACACAAACAAATAAACCGTGAGAGTAAAAGAGTCCGATTCAGTGAACTTTAACGACCACTGATGACAAGCACATAAACTAAAAATTAACGCCGAGTCCCCGGCAGCGGCGCCAAAAACTTGTTAGGGCGAAAATACGCGCTAATATTCACGCAAGTATACGCGTTCGCAAGTAGTATAAGATATAAATCAGATTCGTTCCCACAGAGACTAGTTTAGGTTAAGTTCAATTTATGCACCTATGCAACAATGTATGGTTATCGATCAATGCTAAGACAAATAACAAATTGGGTTTTTATTAAACAAAGAGATTATACTAAATAACATTAACTAAGAGAATTGAGAATGAATTACTATATATGACAAATATGGGATTCTAACTTCATTAAATACTTCATTAAATAGCCTTATTGTTCTTAACCTTAGCATGTGATGGTAATGACACTAATCAGATAACACAAAACTGATAAACGCCAACTTTCGTTGTACGAGTACCATTCTACCAACCATCCACAAAAGAGATAGAATCTGAATAGGCACCAATTATATTGCGACCCTAGATGTCTATAAAATTTGACAACATAACGGTTTAAGAACAAGTTATCCATAATGATTGCATAGGGCAAGTAAAACGGTTAGAGTTACCCATTAATCATGTATAAAATACATGAACCGATGCTAACATGGCAAGTTCTAAACCTCTATATTCACTATCGCTTCAATAGAGATTAACACGCTATCTTATATGTTAGCTACGCACATAAGACGAATAAGCACAACCAATACTAGGATATCAATCAATCACCACACACCAAGATATCAAAATAATTAACTATTGAAATCCATAAGTAAATCCGCTAGAATCCCATGACAACGATTAGCCCATAATCGAACTCATCGTCACAATGGGTTCCAATGAAAGCATGGTAGAAAAAAGATCTTAATAAACTGAATAATGATTAAAGTACGAATAAACGAGATCTAGGTTCAACAAGAACGAAAACGAGCATCCAAAGTTATAACTAATTCAAAGAATCACAAGTTGAAAACAAGATCTTCTTTTTCGGAGTTGTTCTATGCTTCTAGGTCTTCTCCTTGGTATCCCAATCTTCCTGAATGATGAAAACCCTTTTTTTAAGTATATATACGCCCCTAGTGGACCTGGACCCTTAAAATCTTCAAATTCCACTCAAAAAAGTCTTTTTCAGCGAAATCAGCGACCAGCCGCGCCTTGGGCGGACGCTCAGCTCTCCTGAGCGGGTGCTCAGCTCCCTGGGCGGCCGCTCAGCTCTCCTGGGCGGCCGCTCAGCTCTCCTGGGTGGGCGCTCAGCTCTCCTGGGCGAGTGCTCAGACAGCTTCTGGAAAAAATTCTGATGAATCTTGTTTTGGCCATAACTTGAGTTCTACTCGTCAGAATTAGGTGATTCAACTGCCTACGCGAAGTTATTGAGATTCTATACAACTTGAAAATGACCTTGGCTTCCAATTCTGATGACTTTTCATCATAATTCCTTTAAAAGCTCTTTTCTTCATTTAATTGATACCTAAAATGCAATAACACAAAAACACATCAAAATACCAACAACTTGAGTCCAAAACACCAATTTAAGCTTGTAATGAAGCATTCTAAGTGGATATAAAATCCACTTATCAGTTACATTCACTAGTAATTCTCACTTTCATTTTCTTTTTCAACGAACGGTTCATTGACGGTCTTGGTAGTAACCCTTATTTAATTAAAAAATAATAGTGTATATTGTAGGGAAAATATTTTTAATGAATTATTAGCAGAACATGGTTCACACATCAATAATTCTAGAATAGCTAAAATAAATACATTCTCAAATATGTGATTAACAAGAAGATTTTCCAATTGTCAAATTATTTAGATTGCGTTCTGAAACAACAAATTTTATTCTAGGAAATTAAATTTTCCGCATTCAATTAAAAATCTTGTGTTTGCGAAATATGAAAAATTCAACTTTTTAATATAGAATATTGAATTTTATTTCTAAAATTATGCACATTATATTATAATAGCCTATATTATAAGGCACACTATTAATAATAAAATAATCATATCTTAACCATTTATCTACTCAAACATATGGATAAAGACATGTATGATTCATAATACTTAAATAAAATGAAGACCAACAAAAATCAAAATGAAGACCAACATAAATTCCTCCATTTACATGAATTAATTATTAAATATAAAAATTCATTTAAAGAAGCAAAGAGGGAGACTGATAGGATTTTATCCTATAATTGTTAGATGGTCGATTTTTAGAAGGAATCGGGTTCATATTCGTAGAGGGTATTACTCTCAATATTTTGCACCCATTCAATGTCTCCACTCTCAAATAATAAAGTTCCTTATATAGGAATATATTACATCATATTATTAAAGTTCTCATCCAAGTGAAACTTGCAATTAATAACTTGTAATTAAGTAAACAATAACTGCTAATATATAGATATATAATATAATAAATAGATATAGATAATAACATCCATCGCTCCATAAAATGCCGCTTGTTCTCAAGCGTAAGGTATCATTTGTTCCATCTAATAGTAAAAGTTGTGGTTTGTAACATATAGGGCCTGATTTGTAATGTTCATCGCAGTTAAAGTACGGTCTTTTAGCACGTCGATCTTCCCAATAAGCATTTTAACCTGAGGAGGTAAACACATGCATTGAAGCGGTTGTGTGTAGTACATGAGGAATTCGCGTAGAAAATGGTTGTCCTTCAAATTTTACAAGACAAAGAATAGACTTAACTGGCGAGGATAACTTATTGTGACACTGCCAATTGAAAAGTATGAGCAAGACTAATCGCGTTAACATCCGCACCCCAGCTTCAATATCACCTCGGAGTTCCGATAAAAAACATGTTAATCTGATGAGGTTCCAATAAACCTTGAACCGCATTAACAAGCTTATTGAAAGTATTAAGTTATTTACATACAATGTTGGTTAGAGTTAACTTTATTCAATTCAGAAAATGGTTGTACTTAATAAAGCCACCCTTCAAGATCTTCTCCATAAAATTGCGGATAATCAGTATGTAAGATTTTCATTTGAATAGTAGGACCAATCTGATGAGTTACAATAAGAGGCACATATTAATTGCGTTGAGGTTAAGGAGGTGTATGAGTAGAGATTTTTTTAAGAGTAGCAACGATCTTCTGATTGGTATCCTATTGAAACTGTCACTCTTTAAGAAATTTGTTCGCGCTAGACATCAACACCCCTATCTGTTCAGCAAGAGACGCAACACATTCTTCTAATTCCTTAATAGTTTTGATATATTAAAACAAAACAAAGATTTGGGAAAAAAATTGGCGATGGAAGGCGGGAAAAAGGCAGACTTTAAAACAAGATGATATAACTCTGTCCAACAATTGTTAGATAATATGCTCAAATTCGTAGAGGGAATTACTATCAATACTAGCTTTTCATTCATTCAATGTCTTCATTCTCAAGTAATATAGTTCATTTTTTATAAATTAAGTAAACTGATAATATATATAGATGTAGAATCGCACTCAACTTAGAAGTAATTCTTAAAATATAACCTTAGAATCATTACAATATAAGTCAAATTCTGATGAAGAACCCTAAACTTTAAATAGACTTTTAGGATCTAAATCTGTAAACATGTTTTTTGCATCGTTGTGTATGCTTAAAAAGGTTTTCAAAATATATTATATAAACACGATATTTTATATGTGCAATTCTGCTGAAGAACCCTAACTAATACTAAATAAGGCAAAGTTCTACACCTGAACTCTACATAAATAACAAAATAATTCTAATAGCATATTAAAAGTATAGAAGATGTTATTCCCATTGGACTAACAATGAAATTTACAGAAGGGGTAGAATGTAAATCTCAAAACTTTTTCAAGTTTTGAGCAGTTTCTAAGACTAAGTGTTTTGATGAACAAATGTGTGTGAATTGCTTTAAGCTAATACAGACATATATATATTCAAGCACAAATGTAAAGAACACAAAGAACTTAAAAACTTTTCTGGTGGATATGTTGTTCCACCAGAGATGTGTTATTTCAGAAAATCTGTGAATCAAAGAATTGATCACAGTTGCGTCCTAGTACAAACTAGATGATTTTCTCTCTGAATTTTTCTAAACAGCTCTGGAAAATTCACCATCTAATTACTAGCTGCTACTTGGTTTATATAACACCAAGTTTACAAGTGAAGACAAAACTGTAGAATACAATTAAAAGATTCTTCACATGTTTCTTCTTCATTTCTCTATCCAATGCAATTTAGGTTTAGCTGTGAATCTTTGAATACTTCCTTGTTTACACCAGAATGGAAATGCTGCTTTTTCTTGATTCCTCCTAGAGGCTGCCATATTCCAGTTTGTCTCTGTCAACCCATGTGCCTCTGTCAGCTTATGAATTGTCACTATCAACTGCTATTGAACTAAGCATCCGTTGAAGCTTTTATCCATTGATGGCTTTATCCGTTGTAGCATTAGCAGTTGAAGCTTTTATCCATTGATGCACTCATCCGTTGATGGATGTTATCCGTTGAAGCTTTAGAGACATCCATTGAAGCTTTGTTTCTCATCCGTTGAAGGCCTTTAATATCAGTTGATACTACTTCACTTATACAAAATTACAAGGCATGAAATATTTACAATTAGCCCTCCTATTTGCATATCCACTAGTAGTCAATATGACTTATAATTTCCCACAACATCTAAGAATTACAACTTAAATACAGAGAATGAAATGTGCTACAGTACTAAACTTATTTCTAAGTAAAGCTACTCCTTCAACGGATAGCCAGAATCGTCTTATCCGTTGAGGCTACAAACACCAGATTTCTACTTAAGTGTTTTGTTGAACTTATCATCAAACTAATACACATATTCCTAACAATCTCCCCCTATTTATGTCTACTAGAACTGTAGGCATAAATTCGGGTTTAACTTGATGATAACAAAACACTTAACAAACATATGAACTGAAATAAAGTAGAAATTCAAAAGTGCTGCAAAGGTGTATATACTGAGATAGAATTGAAGAATTACAGTGTTTCCAAGGGTGCTCCTTTAGCCTGAGCAGATTAATTCCTTTTCTTTTGATTCCTTGTTTTCTTCCCTAGCCTCCTGTCATTCTCCTCTATTTGGAGTTGGAGTTGTCTGTTGAATTCAACTTCATCTTCTTCATTGATGTCCAACTTAGATTGCATATCCTTGAGAGTTTCATTACTGGCAATCTTGAGCTGATCTTCAAGTCTGAAAAATCTTCTGACTCCTTTATTGTCTCTGAACTCCATCAACCAATGAGGTGATTTATGAACTGTAACTCCATGCTCTGGGATGAGTAATGTTCTAGGCAAGGCATTGGACTCCCACCAAGTTTTCCTTATGCTGGCAATCTTGTTGAGAATCTCAGTTTTGGCAGTTCTGGTAAACCCAGAATCCCTTTTGATAGCTGAGTAGACTCTAATCAAGGTAGAATAACCTTCATCCAAAATTCTGTAAAGAGGCCAAGTCCTTTCCCCACTTCCTTTATATTTGAACACTAGTCTTTCTGGAAGCTGTCTGTAGGCATCTATTCCCCTTACTTCCTCCAGCTCATCCAGATAGAGTTCAATGTCTGTAAATTCCTTTATGTCACAAATGTAAGCATAATCATCCTTTGAGGCTTGTGGCTTAGGCTTGAGTTTCTGAGTGAATTTGATTGAGGTTAAGGGAGGTGTTGATTTGATTTTCTTTTCTGTTTCTTTGATGGTGGAGAAGTGGTTAAGAAGGTGGGCAATTTGATGGTGTCCCAATCAATTGGTTCCTCCTTAGGAGTGATTGTTTCACCATGGATGTTTATGAAGGGGTCAGGCACAATGGGTTCAGGAATAGAAGGTTGTGGTTTGGATTTTGATTGGGTTTCTTCAGTTTCATCTACAATCTTCCTTTTTGCATTGACCTTCTTTCTGTTCCCTTTCTTCCATTCCTTTCTTTCCTCACTTCTTTCTTCCACATCATCACTAAACATGTCCCCCATACCTACATCTTCACCCTTGTCTTCAATTTCTTTCTTTTTTCCAGCTTGACTTGACTTTAGCTATTTTTCAAGCTTTGCTTGTGCTCTTTTGTCAGCCTTTAGCTTTTTAGCTTCTTCCTTCAACCTTCTGGTTTCTTCCCTCTTGGCTATTCAGAATTTGGGATGTCCTTGTATCACACAGATACTCTTTCCCTCTCTGAAGATAATAGCCATGTTCATTCTTTCAACCACATCCTTGGTCTCCTTGTCCTTTATGATATTACCACCTAAAAGCTTGTTTTCATCAGGCTTTGGAAGAGGAAAATCCACTCCTTTCAACTGAGCAAGGCTTAGAGGGTTCTTTGTAGAGTCCTTGTTGAGTCTGTTGTTGGGCTTGAGAACCATAGGTTTCAGATTCTTTGAAGAAGTCTCTCCACCCTTATTCCTCCTTACTGGCTTGAGCTCCATAATGATTGGCTCCACCTTTGTGCTATGCTTCACAGATTGTGATTTTGAGGTTGTAGATCAAACACTTGTTGCATCCTTTCATCAATTCTCCTCATTTGCTCTTTGACTTTCATCTCAGCTGCTGCTATCTAGATTAGATCAATTCCATCAAGCTTTCCTTTGATTTGAGGTGTTGGAGAAGTGGTGATGGCAGGAACTAGCACTTAAGATATTTGAACTTTTGTTGACGGCTCTCCTTCCCCTTCCCTTTTATTCTTCCCCTTTTTGTTATCATCAAGGATAGGGGTCAAGCCTTGTGCTTTTTCCAGCTGCAATAGTAGACTTGTCTGAGATTATTGATTTTGAAGAATGGTGACCACAGAGTTTTCAATGACTTGAACTCTGGCTTCCAACTTGGCCAGCCTCTTGTTAGCATCAGATTCTCTCCTCAGTCTCAGCAACAAATCTTGCATTGTACCATAAGGCATGACTGAATCCAACTTCTCAGAACTGTAGGATTTCAAGTCAGCAATATCCTTTTTGAGTTCATCCACACTCAAATTATGTCTGATGTGCTGCAACTGCAGGAGATGCAGAGAGTCTAGATGAGCTTGAAGAATAGCCTTGGTACCAGCATCTGAAGTTTCCTGAAGGGTCTTTTGAATAGCCATGACCTGCTTGACCAAAGCTACACCAAACTGTCCTGGTGTAGATTTCTTTGTCCATGCCCATTCAGGTAAATTTGGAACAGAACTTGGGCCTTCATCTCCCCCTAAGTTCATGCTTCCATCCAAAGAAACAGAGTCATCATCATTAGAATTTACTTCAAATTCTTCAGATGGCTCACCAGCTTGAGAAGGCATCCTATTAACAGCAGCTTTATCTCTTTGAAGAGATTCTGAAGTGTGCACTATGTTTAAAGTCTGCACTGCCTCCACATTGCCCTGAGCAGCCAACAGTTGATAGGCTAAAACAGGATGAGTAAAAGTGTCAGCATCCAAGGAAATGTTATCAATTACAGCTTTGTAATGTTGTTGAAATTGTCTTCCCTTTTCAGCATCATCCACAATCATTGACTCACTAGCAATGGCTGGATCCACCCTTATAGCTTCTGTACCTGCTTTTCTCTCATTTTCTCTATATTCTTGCATCAGGGGCTCCCCCTGGCTCACACACACACCCTCACACCCTCACCCTCACCTACTAAGGTGGCACTCCTCTCACTCACTTTTGCCATGCTGGAAGAAATAACATGCATATTTTGACTCTCAACCTCTCCTTTTGCCTGGGAGCAACCCAGCCTCTCACTCAAATTATCACTCCCTTCCCTCAATTCTAGAAGTGATTGTACAATAACCATGTCTTCTACACTTGGAATTGATTCAGATATATGTGTAGAGACTATCAACGGATAGGGATTATCCGTTGAAGTAGGAACTAATGGTATCAACGGATAACTGCTGTTAAGCTTATCAGTCGAAGAACAACCACTTGTCAACGGATGAGAAATATCCGTTGAAGAAGGAAAAGAAGTAGATATTGAAAGTGGCATAATTGTTGAATCTGTGTGGATTGATTTTAAGTGAGATGACACAGATTCTTCAACTAAGTCTGAAAGAATTGGCTGATGATCCAACAAATCATCTAAGAGATGATGATCACCAGGATTTGAGTGGGGCTCCTCCCTGAATTTTAAAGAGGGAGAATCAGGAATTGATGTGAATATCATATCCACATCCAGAGATGGTGATGGAGAATTTGGTGATTGATGTGTGTCTATTATGAGAGAATGGGGTTGTGACTCCACATTTGCTGGAGCTACATCAAGCTGAATTTGAGAAGGCAAAGATACAGGTGGATGTATCTGTGTAGTGTGTGCCCCCTGTGTTGAAACTAGGGTTTTAGCCTTCTTTCTTCTTGAAAAGTCTTTGATAGGTGAATGTGTGGCTTCAGTGTCCCTCCCTCTTTTGTTCTGTGTCCCTGGTTGGGGACTATTTTCAATAGCTGCATCCTTTTGGGAGGATGCAACTAGGGATGTGTTTGAATTCTTTTGAACCACCACAGTCTTTTGAGAGACTGTGGCTTGGCTGGCTAGGGTACCACTCATCTCTCCTACCTTATCCTGGGGGGTTTCTTGATGTTCACCCTTCCCCTCACCACTCACACCCTGTTCACTCCCTTGAGGGTTTATGGTAGTTGTTATAACTGTTGTCTTTTGAGAAACAACAGAGATGGTTTTCTTTGACTTGTATTTTGGAATTTTAGTTTTGATGGCTTTGGTAGGAATCTGTTGGGACAAAGACACAGATTCCATTGCCACACTAGAAGACAATGAAACAACGGGGTTGGAAGAAGTAGGAGTTGCAGAAGTATTTACCTCACTTACCTGAGGTGCATTCATTATTGGTAAATATACCAATGGCACCTGGCTGTTGAGGTTAATTCTCAAAAGGTCAGCAAGGACCCTTTTCTCTTGTGCCCAGCATTTGAGTTTATTGCTCTCATTAGTTATGACCAAACCTTCAGCAACATGGTTAGCCAATAACATAAAGAATCTAGCATAATAGATGTTATGAGGTCTATTAGCTTTGTTACCTAATCTGGAACCTAATTCTAGCATGACATAGTTGCTAAAATTAAAGTACCTATCAGAAACTAGCATATAAAGCATATTAAAAAGAGATGAAGTTATGGCATCAAAATTGCTAAACTTCCCAAAGAAAACCTTGATAAAGGCATCTCCAAGAAAACTCCATTCTTTCCTAAGGCCCTTTCTTCTAATGCTCCCTAAACTAGCAGAATCAAAAGAATAGCCTATGGAATCTAACATAGCAGATACATCATTATCAGTGTGTGGAGTCATGGCATTATTCTCAGGTAGCTTAAAGCAAGACTGTATATCATCACAGTTAATACAGTAATCCTTATCTTTGAGAGAGAAAGCAATGGTCATGTCTGTGGAGTTGAACTCTGTTGTTGTCCAAATTTCCTCAATTACCTCATAGTAGATAGTTGGGGCTTCCTGCATTGCATAACTTAGTTTACAGTTTTTGATGAAGTCCATCATCTTGTGATAATCTGCGTGAGCTTCATTCTTTTCCACCAAGGCTACAAAATTGTTCTTTTCATAAACAAATCCAGACTGAGACATAATCTTGACTACTGGTGCCATTGTTGTGAGTAGAGGTTGTAGAGAAAGATTGAGAGTTTTGGGAGAGAAAGAGAATAAAAGCTTTTGAAAAATAGCAAGAAAGCGTAAAGTGAAAATAAGAATTCAAGGGGGCTTTTATACTTTCTTGAATTAAAACATAAATATAATAATTAAATAGTTCTTTTAAGTAAATTACAGCCGTTTGAGAATAAAATAAATGGTAGAAATTCTAAAAACTGCCTTTAATACAAATACATACAACTGTATATATATATATATCGACAGTTAAGTAAAAGAATCAACGGCTGGGACTTACGTAAAATGACTGATGTGACACTTCAACGGATAAGGTAAATGGTTATCCGTTGAAGATTAACACAGTTTTATCCGTTGAAGGATAAAACTACCAGAAATGTATTTGTCTTTCAACGGATAATGAACATTGATAGAACAATTTTGGCTTTCAACGGATAGGGAATATCCATTGATGAAATAAACTATATGCAAAGCCAACTTTGTTCTTGCTACAAATTCATTTCAGGCTACAATACAGATTATAATGAGGACATGAATTTATGAATAATTAAGCATACCTAGCTCACTTACTAATCTTGTGAATTTTGATTCATCAAGTGGCTTGGTAAATATGTCTGCAATCTGCTTCTCACTTGGAACAAAATGAAGTTCCACTGTACCTTTCATCACATGTTCCCTTATGAAGTGGTACTTGATGTCAATGTGTTTGGTTCTTGAGTGCTGTACTGGATTTTCAGTAATGGCAATGACACTTGTATTGTCACAAAATATAGGAATTTTGTCAACAGTTAGCCCATAGTCAAATAGTTGATTCCTCATCCACAGTATCTGTGCACAGCAACTACCAGCAGCGATGTACTCAGCTTCAGCTGTTGATGTAGAAACAGAATTTTGCTTCTTGCTGAACCATGACACAAGCTTATTCCCTAGAAATTGACAGGTGCCAGTTGTACTTTTCCTGTCTATTTTGCAACCTGCATAATCTGCATCTGAGTAGCCAATTAGATCAAAACCAGACTCTCTAGGGTACCAAATTCCTAGATTTGGAGTCCCTTTGAGATATCTGAAAATTCTTTTAATAGCCAATAAGTGAGATTCTTTAGGGTCAGCTTGAAATCTAGCACAGAGACATGTAGAAAACATTATATCAGGTCTACTAGCAGTTAAATATAAAAGTGAGCCAACCATGCCTCTATAACTTGTAATATCCACAGACTTTTCAGCCTTGTTTAATTCAAGTTTGGTGGCAGTGGACATGGGAGTTTTTGCAGATGAACAATCGATTAAGTCAAACTTCTTTAAAAGATCATAAATATATTTAGTTTTACTAATGAAAATTCCACCACTAACTTGTTTAACTTGTAAACCAAGAAAATAAGTTAGCTCTCCCATCATGCTCATTTCATATTTACTTTGCATTAACTTAGCAAACTTTTTGCAAAGCTTATCATCTGTAGAACCAAATATAATATCATCTACATAAATTTGAACAAGTATTGTAGAGCCATTAACATTTCTAAAGAAAAGAGTTTTGTCAACAGTACCTCTTGTGAAGTAATTATCTAGCAGAAATTTTGACAAAGTCGCATACCAGGCTCTAGGTGCTTGCTTTAGTCCATAGAGTGCTTTCAACAGATAATAAACATGATCTGGAAAATTTGGATCTTCAAATCCAGGAGGTTGGCTTACATAAACTTCTTCCTCCAATTCTCCATTCAGAAATGTACTCTTGACATCCATTTGATAGACTTTGAAATTGGCATGGGCTGCATAGGCTAGAAAGATTCTGATGGCTTCAAGTCTGGCAACTGGAGCAAATGTTTCATTAAAATCTATTCCCTCTTGTTGAGAATAGCCTTTAGCAACCAATCTGGCTTTATTCCTTATGACAATGCCATTTTCATCCATCTTGTTTCTGAATACCCATTTTGTGTCAATAGAGCTCTTGTTCTTTGGCTTGGGTACCAGCTTCCATACCTTATTCCTCTCAAATTGGTTTAGCTCCTCTTGCATTGCTAAAATCCAATCTAGATCCAATAGGGCTTCTTCCATTCTCTTAGGTTCATCCTGTGATAGAAAACTACTATATAGACATTCATCTTGAGTAGCCCTTCTAGTTTGCACTTTAGATGTAGCATCACCAATGATCAATTCAAAAGGGTGATTCTTGGTCCATTTCCTTTAAGGTGGTAGATTTGCTCTAGATGAGGTTGCCTTGGTATTGTCATGATGTGATATAGAATGTTGATTGGTTGAAACTCCCCCTGAGTTGCTGATCCTTTGATAGGAATTGGGAGTTCTATTACTTGATGAAGTGAAATGATTATCCGTTGACAGACTGTGATCAACGGATGCTTCATTATGAACTTCAACGGATGATGCACTTTGTCTTTTAATGGATGTTACATTGCTCCTATCAATGGAAGCTGAATTATGAGTTTCAACGGATGCAACATTCTGTGCATTGTCCAATTATCATCACAATATATCTCAATGTTGTCAAATTTGAGTCCTTCATGATGTCCCTCATCTGTTAGTCCATCAATCTTTTTATCATCAAACACAACATGCACAAATTTCATGACAATGTTGGTTCTTAGATTGTAGACCCTATATGATTTTCCAGCAGAATAACCAACAAATATTCCTTCATCAGCTTTTGCATCAAACTTTCCTTTGTGATCTGGTTGATTCCTTAGAATGTAGCATTTGCAACCAAAGATATGAAGAAAGTTTAAGGTTGGTTTTCTTCTCTTGAACAATTGATAGAGAGTCATGCCTTTTGCTTGATTGATTAGAGAAATATTCTGAGTGTAACATGCACAGTTAACAGCCTCAGCCCAAAAGTATGTTGGGAGTTTTGATTCTTCAAGCATTGTTCTTGCAGCTTCAATTAGTGACCTGTTCTTCCTTTCCATCACACCATTCTGTTGTGGAGTCCTTGGAGCTGAGAACTCATGCATGATCCCATTTTCTTCACAGAACAACTTCATGGTTGAATTCTTGAACTCAGTTCCATTGTCACTCCTGATATTCCTTACTTTGAAATCTGGATGATTGTTGACTTGCTTAATATGATTGATAATGATTTCACTAGCTTCATCCTTTGATCCAAGAAAATAAGTCCATGAAAACTTTGAGAAATCATCTACAATCACTAGGCATTATCTTTTCCTTGAAATTGACAATATATTGACTGGTCCAAAAAGATCCATGTGTAGCAGTTGTAATGGTTCATCAATTGCTGATTCAAGCTTCTTACTGAATGATACTTTCTTTTGCTTTCCTTTCTGACAAGCATCACACAGTCCATCACTTGTGAATTCCACTAGAGGCATTCCTCTAACTAAGTCCTTTTTGACTAGATCATTCATTGTCTTGAAATTCATATGGGACAGCTTCTTGTGCCATAGCCAACTTTCAACTGGACTTGCTTTGCTGAAAAGACAAGTAATTAATTCTGAATCTGTAGAGTTGAAGTCAGCCAAGTACACATTCCCTTTTCTAACTCCAGTTAGAACCACTTTGTTGTCCTTCTTATTTGTGACAACACAGGCTTCAGAATTAAAGGAAATAGTATTCCCTCTGTCACATAGTTGACTGATGCTCAATAGATTGTGTTTGAGACCATCAACTAATGCAACTTCATCAATGATGACATTTTCCTTTGAAATCAAGCCATATCCCATAGTGAACCCTTTGCTGTCATCTCCAAAGGTTATGCTAGGGCCAGCTCTTTCCTTGAACTCTGTGAGCAGGGTGAAATCTCCTGTCATGTGCCTTAAAAAACCACTGTCAAAGTACCATAGATTCCTTCTTTTTCCCTGCACACAACAAAATCAATCAAGTTGATTTTGGTACCCAAGTTTCCTTGGGTCCAGTCTTGTTAGTCTTTTTCCTAGACTTCATTCCTCCTGCATCTTTTGACTTAGGCAACTTTGGGTCAACCTTGATCTCAGATGCAGTTGGTTGAAGTGTAGGGTTAGTCACAGAATTATTTAGCACATTTGGTTGAATTTGATAAGGCATAGATTGTGCAAACATATTATTCCACATAGGCATATTGTATGGCATTTGTGGCATACTGAATGCAGTAAAATAGGGATTATTAACATATGGCATGTTTGCAAAATGTGCATGAGGATTCTGATGAGACATAACATGCATAGCATGCAGAGGTGACATAGACATGTTAGGCATGGAAGGAGTTAAGGGCATGGGAGCATTCTTAACAGATTTGTAGTTATCAGATAGATGATTATCACTTTTACAATGCACACAGCTTTTTCTAGGAGCATACTTATCAGGTGTGTAATTGTTATATTTGTTAATCCCTACCTTCCCATTTCTATTAGATTTTCTTTTAGTTTCCTTTTTATCCTCAACCAACTTAAGCCTATTTTTCAACTGATCTAAGGTCATGTGTCCTATATTCACCTTACTGGCATCTTTGGATGTGCTAGCTTCTTCCTTGACAAAGTTCCTAGAAGTTGAACCAAACTTCTTATTGAGATTTTTCAAATTGTTCTTTTTAAAATCACTTTCCTGTTTTAATTGACGAGCCTTCAACGGATGCTCTTTTTCTTCCTTCAACGGATAACTTTCATCATCCGTTGATTCCACATCCATTGACAATCCATCAATTAATTCAACTTCCTTTTTGGTTTTCTTTCAGGCATTCTCACAGAGTGATTCAATTTCCTGAACCTTGACAATTTAAGCACTAACATCCCTAGATGTTTTCCAGGCCTTGATTACCTCTTGCTCACGTTCTAGTTGTTTAGAAAGAATTTCTACTTTCTTAACAGATTCTTCTAGTTCACTCTCAACAGTCAAGCATTTGATTTTAATCTTTTCAAGCTCAATTACCTTACCCTCTAACACAACATTCCTATCACTTAAAAACACATTATTCTCTTTGATTCTTGTGTTTTTTTTAGCTAGTGATTTAAGGGAAACACGCAAATGATATAATTCATTGGACATATCATTTATGGCTTCATTGCATTCAATATTAGAAAGCTGAGAGAGGTCAGTAGTAATTACCTGGTTGCTTGATGAACTAGTTTCATTTTCATCAGAATTAGCCATCAGGGCTAGGTTGACATATTCCATATCATCATCTTCATTGGCTCCATCTGCTGCCCAATCATCTTGAGTCAGAAAAGCTCTTTCCTTTTGTTTGAGCAAATCGAAATATTTCTTTTTGTAATCAACTTGCTCAAATTTCTTCTTATCAGAGGATGGCTTTCTACACTCATTTGCAAAGTGTCCACTTATGCCACAGTTATAACATTTGAACTTAGATTTGTCCACCATGTTCTTGTTTGACTTAGTGAATTTTGCATTTTTCTTGAATTTCATCTTTGCAAACCTTCTGGACAGAAAAGCCAGATGTTCATCAACATCATCAGAGTCATCTTGACTATAATTGTCTTCAGCCTCAGCTACTTGCTCCTTTCCCTTGCTTGATTCTGATTTGCTTGTGCCAATTTTAAGACTTGGCACTGTCTTTTCTTCATTCCTGGCTTCAATCTTCTCATTGTCAGCTACAAGTGCAACTGATCCACCTTTTCTTTTTCCCTTTTCCAACAACTCATCTTGCTCCATCTCAAGTTCATAGGTCTTCAAAATTCCATATAATCTTTCAAGTGTGGAGTCCTTATAATCTTGAAAATTTCTTAGAGAAACAGTCATAGGCTTCCATTCCTTTGGTAGAGACCTCAGAAATTTAAAATTGGAGTCCTTGACTTGGTACACTCTGCCATACAGCTTCAATCCATTCAACAGTTTCTGAAATCTGTTGAAGGTATCATTCAATGATTCTCCTTCTTCAAAATGAAAATATTCATACTGTTGAATGAGAAGCTGCATTTTGTTTTCTCTAACTTGCTCAGGACCTTCACAGATAAGTTGCACAGTATCCCAAATTTCCTTAGAAGTTTGGCTGTTAATGACATTGTCAAACATATCTTGATCTAGGCCATTAAACAGAATGTTAATGGCTTTCTTGTCCTTGTGAACCTCTTCAATATCTTCAACAGTCCATTCTGCTTTTGGCTTGGGAATAGACTGTCCAACAACAACTGTTGCAGTAGCAGCTGTGTCCACCTTGTGAGGGATGTGAGGACCATTTTCAATGCAGTTGATGTAGCTTTCATCTTGAGAGAGAAGATGTAAATGCATCTTCACTTTCCAGTGATGATAGTTATCTCTTTCTAGGATTGGAATCTTTACACCAATATCCTTCTTACTCATGATGTTAGCAGAATAGATCTTTAAACTCTTTGTATGTTAAGAGCTTGCTCTGATACCAATTGTTATTCCCAGTGGACTAACAATGAGATTTACAGAAGGGGGTTGAATGTAAATCTCAAAACTTTTTCAAGTTTTGAGCAGTTTCTAAGACTAAGTGTTTTGATGAACAAATGTGTGTGAATTGCTTTAAGCTAATACAGACAGATATATATTCAAGCACAAATGTAAAGAACACAAAGAACTTAAAAACTTTTCTGGTGGATATGTTGTTCTACCAGAGATGTGTTATTTCAGAAAATCTGTGAATCAAAGAATTGATCACAGCTGCGTCCTAGTACAAACTAGATGATTTTCTCTCTGAATTTTTCTAAACAGCTCTGGAAAATTCACCATCTAATTACTAGCTGCTACTTGGTTTATATAACACCAAGTTTACAAGTGAAGACAAAATTGTAGAATAAAATTAAAAGATTCTTCACATGTTTCTTCTTCATTTCTCTATCCAATGCAATTTAGGTTTAGCTGTGAATCTTTGAATACTTCCTTGTTTGCACCAGAATGGAAATGCTGCTTTTTCTTGATTCCTCCTAGAGGCTGCCACATTCCAGTTTGTCTCTGTCAACCCATGTGCCTCTGTCAGCTTATGAATTGTCACTATCAACTGCTATTGAACTTAGCATCCGTTGAAGCTTTTATCCGTTGATGGCTTTATCCGTTGAAGCATTAGCAGTTGAAGCTTTTATCCGTTGATGCACTCATCCATTGATGGATGTTATCCGTTGAAGCTTTAGAGACATCCGTTGAAGTTTTGTTTCTCATCCGTTGAATGCCTTTAATATCAGTTAATACTAATTCACTTATACAAAATTGTAAGGCATGAAATATTTACAATTAGCCCACCTATTTGCATATCCACTAGTAGTCAACATGACTTATAATTTCCCACAACATCTAAGAATTACAACTTAAATACAGAGAATGAAATGTGCTACAATACTAAACTTATTTCTAAGTAAAGCTACTCCTTCAACGGATAGCCAAAATGGTCTTATCCGTTGAGGCTACAAACACCATATTTCTACTTAAGTGTTTTGTTGAACTTATCATCAAACTAATACACATATTCCTAACAGAAGAATAAAGCAAATTTTATTGCAGAATGTTTTATTTGATAAAGTATATAGAGAAGAGAGAAACATAGGTTTTTATTATGATATGACTTGTTCTCGATTATAATAAAAGAGAGGTATATATAGTAAATAACCAAATAATAATAAAATAAAATATCCTAACAAGAAAACTATTACAATAATGAAACTATCCAATAATAAGAATATTATATATGTTAACATTCTCCCTCAAACTCACGATGATGAATCGAGAGTTTGCCAAACAAGAAACGGAGTCACATATCCAAACGATTCAAAGCTGTAATTGAGAAAACAAGAGTATCAAAAAGAATTCCAACATAGTCATAAATCCAAAATAATCATAAGCTTCTAACAGAATCTATAGCGCAGTAACATAAGAGAAATCGTCCAAACACACACCAACACAAGAGAAAACAGAGAAATCCAATAAGAGAAATCGTCCAAACACGCAATAACATAAGAGAAAACATAACAATCTAAGTGTGTCCAACCCAAAATCAGAGTTAACAAGAAATAACTTTATAACTAAAATAAATCCGCAATCATCGAAACTAAATCCAAATAAAAAAGGAGAGAAGAAAAGTAGAGTTTTATTAAAATATGACTTGTTGTCGATTACAAGAGAATAGAGGTTTATATAGCCAACAACCAAATAATAATAAAGGAAAATATCCTAACAAGAAAACTATTGCAATAATGAAACTATCCAATAATAAGAATATTATATATGTTAACATTCCCCCTCAACTCACGATGGTGAATCGAGAGTTTGCCAAATAAGAAACGGAGTCACATAACCAAATGATTTAAAGCTGCAACTAAACAAACAAGCGTATCCAAACGAATCCCAACATAGTCATAAATCCAAAACAATCAAAAGTTTCCAAAAGAATCCAAAGCGCTGTAACATAAGAGAAATCGTCCAAACACACAACAACACAAGAGAAAACAAATCAATCCAATAAGAGAAATCGTCCAAACACGCAGCAATATAAGAGAAAACAGAGCAATCCAAGTGTATCCATCCCAAAATCAGAGTTAACAATTAATAACTATATAACAAATATAAATCCGCAATCATCGAAACTAAATCCAAATAACAAATCTACAACCATCGAAACTAAATCCAAATATAAAATCCAACCCAATAACCAATCTAAACAAACTCCAAATAACTGAATTCAAGTCACAAAACAAACTATATCCAATCCTCAACCAAAAAATATTGTATCCCAATTCAAATTGTATCAAAATCTAATCAAATCCCGCGAAGGGCCAGTGTTCCTCGAGCACCAGATAAACTAAACCAATGTTCCTAGAGCACTAAATAAACTCAACCAATCCCCGCGAAAGGCCAATGTGCCTAGAGCATCAAATAAACTAAACCAATCTCTCAAAGGGCCAATGTGCCTAGAGCACAAAATAAACTAAACAATCCCTCGTAGGGCCAATGTGCCTAGAGCACTAGATAAAATAAAACAAAAGGCGGAGAAGTATACAGACGTGCCTAGGGCTACCTTCATCATCAGCACATGAAAAGAAAAGAAAGATGAGAGGGAAAGAAATAAAAAAGAATATGAGCCAATATAATCAAACCGAGATTGAGAGTGTATATTAGAATTCCAACCAAAATAAGCAGAAAAATTGTTTGAGAGTTCCTACCAAAACCGACAGAAAAGTTGTATGGGAGTCCCAACCAAAATCAGCAGGAAAAAAAACTTCAATCAAAATCAATTTTGTTTACCCATGAGAAATCCAACCTAATTGAATAAAAATTAATAGTCTGATTAAAACTCAAAATCATCCAAGAAAAAGAGAAAAAAATGATGTGAATAAGAAGACGAGAAGAAACAATAATCATAACGCATGTTTTAAGCCCAGCATGTGAAATCTAATACAAGAATCTACGTCAACCTATCTCAGATCGAACCATAACTCTTGATACCATGATAAAGTATATAGAGAAGAGATAAATGTAGAGTTTCATTATAATATGACTTGTTCACAATTACAATAGAAAAAAGGGTTTATATAACCAACAACCAAATAATAATAAAGGAAAATATCTTAACAAGGAAACTATTGCAATATTGAAACTATTTAATATTAAGAATATGGGATTGTCTAGTGTGTGCCCATGGGCACATGCTAAGCACTAAAACTTATAAGTTTGGAGTGTTTTGATTGGTGTAGTTGTTGTGAATGCAGGAGGATCTGTAGAAACCCCAAATTTTTCAACTTTTTGTAACCCTTGTGAATAGTGTTTTAGCTGAATGAAGAAACTTTTCATGCCACACTATGTAGGGGTTCTGTTATGGATATTCTGGGATATTATTAGTACTCTATGAAGTATATAAGTGTATGTAAAGATCGTCAGAATCCAATTCCGAACACTTTGGTTTTTCCCGGAAATCCACAAGATACGGAGAGAATTGAGTATAAGGTAACAGGATAAAAAGGATTTAAATTAAAGGATTATAATAGAGGATCATAAAAAGGAATATAATGTATTGAGAAAGGTTAAGGGAACCTAAGTAATAAGATCCCGAGTATGATCCTTCAAACGATAAACGAGAACGAAAGTTAAGCAAACCGTATAACAGATCAGCGGTCATTAGGCAAACGATTAGGAAGTTAATCAAAGGGATTAGGGGGAATGATGTCATCCAACCAATAGAAAGAGGACAAGGAAGGGAGGATGACATCATGAGGATGACATAAGCATGACATGGGAAGGAAGGAGGTGTGGTAGCTTTGTAACCACACAATTTCAAGGGCAAGAAAGTAATTGACTAAATCAAATACAAAACAAGTCAACCAAGCCAAGTAAAAATCATTCTCATCAAAAATCAAAAGCAACCAAGGCATGAGTTCTTCATTTGCTCTCGGCTTTTAGCATTTTTAAAGGCATAGAATTTCAAAACTCAAGATCCAAGCCTCCTAAATTGGTAAGATAATTCCCTAATCATCTTCATGCTTAGTTAGGACTATATCATGAGTTTAAGCCATTAATTCTTTCTCAATCTTCTTCATTTAATCAAAGAAGAAGACAATGAATAGTGTTTTCAAGTTTTTAACTTGAACTTTTTCTTGTTTTCTTGAAGATCCAAGCATTCTTAAGACTTTTCAAAGCTTCTTAAGGCTTCCTAGCTCCACCCACCACTTCAAGGAAGGTATACCATCTCCAAACCCTAGATTCCTATATATTATAAGATGATTTTGATTAGTGGGTTGATATTGTAGTTTGTTGTTATGATTTAGAGTTTCGGATTTGGAATGGTAGTGAAATGGAATGGTAATTGTTGTGGTTTCGATTTAAAGGAACTTAAGTATAATTAAAGTTAAGTTTAGGCATAAGTATGAATGATTAAATTGAATTGGTTGGGGTTGTTATGATGTGATAAGGATGGATGTTGGTTGTATGTTGGATTTGAGGTTGGTTTGTGGTTGGTTTTGTATGATTTAAAATTTGGAAATCGCGTAAACATAGCCGTCGTAACGTCCGATTTTCTTTGGACTGTTTTTGTGCATAGCATTAGGACCCGAGAACCCCCTGCTAGATTATGACCACTGCCATGTTTAGATAGCTCATGTTACGAGCTTCGTTTTGATATTAGTTCGTTCGATTCCGATGCACGGTTTAGGAGAAACGACCGTTTCAGGTAACGGCGTTTCGCGAACGAAACTTTTTCCCTCGCCTTACTTTGAAACATAGGTTAAAGACCAAAAAGGGTTAATTAATGTATGAAACATTTATGGTAAGTGTGTTAGGCAGTTGGTAAGACACTCGCAAAGGAATCGCTTTAAAACTCGTAAAGGTTAAATTATTAAAAATGGTGGAGCCGAGGGTACCCGAGTGACTTAAGCGAATCGGTGAGCGCAAAACAAGCGTTAGAGTCTAAGTTAGTTAAAGTATAGATTTACAAGTGATTTTGGTTTAATTCCAACTTACTTGTTGTTTATAGGTTACCAGACTCGTCCCGAGCCTTTCTCACCCCCAAGTCACTCAGGCAAGTATTCTATCCGTTATACTGTTGTTGTGATGTATACATTTGTATATGCATGATCTTGCGATAAATGCATATTGGTTATTTAGCAAATTCTTGCGATATATTGTAGCATGTGATATGGTATATATGCGTGCCTGTTTCATATTCTTGAAATATATATCTGTTGGTTCAGTTGATAATACCTATGCTAGAGGATAGCGGTAACTTGCATATACCCTTAGTATAGGGACCCAAAGGTGAAAATATTTTCTAAAACCGGGAGTCGAGGATTCCGAGTAGATTTTTGTATATATGGATATGGATATATATATATATATATATATATATATATATATATATGGTTATAGTTTTTCCAAACTATTAATCGAATAAGGTTTATTCGATAACTTTAAACTTTATTTTATTATTGAATATTATTTCGAATATTATTCGAAGGCGTATGACTCCTTTTGTTTATTTATCTGAATATTACTTGAATATTCATTCGAAGGCTTATGACTCAGTTTATATTATTTAATGAATATTATTTGAATATTCATTTGAGGATCTATGACTCCGATTATTTGTCGAGGTATATTCTTTATTTTATTAAAGAATAAGGTGTCAATAATCAAACTTATTTTCGATTATTCAAATAAAGATAGTACTTTCATATAAGTATATCTTTGGTTATTTAATACTCGTTTCAAGTATAAGTTTTAATACTTCTACTTCAATTATTTTTA
Organism: Apium graveolens; assembly: GCF_009905375.1. NCBI lineage: Eukaryota > Viridiplantae > Streptophyta > Magnoliopsida > Apiales > Apiaceae > Apium > Apium graveolens. The sequence continues at coordinate 75,152,030 of NC_133648.1, read as the reverse complement.
TAAAGATTATTCTTTATGAGAATATTATTTAAATATTAACATTCAGTCATTTTCTAAATATTCTGGGGACTGATTTACTTCATTAAATCAGTTTTACTCCAAACACTCTTTAAAGTGTTTTCGAGTCTTTAAAATGATTTTCAAAAGTTAGAGCGGATCCCAAAACTATTTTTATATTTAAGATCTTCCTTTTAAAAAGGGGATTTAAATACTCGCTCAAAACATGGGGGATCCAGCTCGGTGGTGTGTTTTATATTCGCAACAAGGTTGCTGTCTTGGTAAAAGAGTTTTTGATTACTTACCCAATATTCGGGAAGTAAAATTCTTGGAACAAGTTAATCCATTAACAGGCATCGCCTGGGAAATATCGGTGAGTTTTCCTTTCCAACTAGATACGACTTCTTGTTGGAGCCGTATCAACAAGTTTCTACTTGGGGAAAGGGGGAAACGAGCTTTACGTTTCAGAGTCATGGATTTCATCTGAACTAGGAGTGGCGTAAGTGGTCGAGTAGCGCCGGCCCAGCCTTATTATATTGGCCCAAATGGCCTGGAAGTTCCGCTAAGGCGGTCCATTTCTTAGGAGTTCAGTGTTCGGTTGACAAGTAAATCCGACAGGTTCTCCTCTACATGTAGAAAATGGTGGGGTTGTACTACTACGACTGATCATCGTAAGTGGTCTTCCTGGCGCGGTAAACTCCCGTAATGAGTTCATCATCCATTTGGATAATTCTGCAACACTACCCGTAGCATTTCGATCGAAAGGCTACTAATGGGTGGTTGCCGAAGCATTGACAGGGTCAAACATTTTTATTGGTGTATCCATTGAATGAAGTATCTCGTAACTTCATCTCTTTTCAAAATATTTCAAAGATCAAATATTTTCAAGTTTTATTTGTGGTCTCATCTATGGGATGACCTCGTGAATCTTATAATACTTTGAACGATGATAGTTCAAGTAGCTTTATAAATGATATAAGTGTGGGGAAGTATTGGTAACTTCATTCCTTGTTTTTACTTATATCTAGTAAGTAATTATCTTACACACGATAAAGATTCTAGTAAGTATCCATTTAGATACTTGTATTATTGTTATCACTACATATTATCTTGCGAGCTGTAAGGCTCACTCTTGCTTTATTTCTTCATCACACAACAACAGTTAGGAGAGATGACCAGACTCCAGCAGACCCAGCGAAAGGGCGTGGGAAGCGTCCCGCGTCTTCCCGATGATGTTGTGGCTGCTATAGCTGCAGAGGTAGATCCATTGTAGTTCAGACCATCTACTTTTGAGAATCAAATTATGTATAATTATAACTTGTGGCAGATAATGGCAATTAACTGTAAATTATCAAGTAATCATTTTGGGTTGTAATAATTTTAAATTGTGGATTCAAAGACTTGTACTTATTTCAATTTCATCTCTGAGACTATAACGGGTTGTGGTGTGTGTTAGTGTGGGGTCACATCATGAGGTTATTTATTATTAATTAAGTGAAGTGATATTGTGGAAAGAAAGACCGTGACAACCCGGATCCCCGACCCCGGATCTGGGGGTGTTACAGAAATGGTAACAGAGCCAAGCGTTATAAACCTCAGAGATGATGCGTCGATATAATAACAAACTCACAAAGATAATAAGAACTCTTGCCAAGTTCATGGTCGGACTACTTAAAGTGGTGCTGACAGTTAAAACCCTTACGGGAACCCTTATAAGTATCATGATAGTAACTTAGCTCGTTTAATGTGTAGGCGCCTGAGATAGAGGACCCTGAGATGTTCGAGCGTGAGTATGATGAGGCATTGCTAGATGTTGAGGATCAGGAGGTGCCTGAGATGGAGGAGGATGAGGAGGACCCCTCAGAGGAGCCTGAGACGGAGGTCATTGCTGTTTCAGATGAGGAGGACCCCTCAGAGGAGTCAGAGACATAGGTTATTGCTATTCCAGATGAGGAGGACCCGGATGAGGTCCCAGTAGCTGAGGAGCGTGTTGGACCTATGGTAGTGTATGCTGGTATCCCTTTACCCACACTTCCGGTGGTCAGAGCCCCTACCCCTCCACCACTATCTTGGATTCCTGATGATGACAGCTCAGAGACCCATACTTCCGAGCCTAGGCAGACCGAGGAGGCACCCTCAGCGGCTCCGGATTCACCACCTCTTGACCCTGCCCACAGGCAGTCTTCGTTAGCTCATGGATATGTTCAGGATGTATTGAGGACCCGAGTGGCTGTTGCCGAGGGCCGACTAGATGAGGCCAGGAGGGAGTTGGATGCAGAGAGGGCGGGTAGGCGTACCCGAGCTTATGAGACTAGGGCTTCTATACCCCGATCCTTGAGGAGGGAGCTTACGGGGATAGAGCTCACAGCCCGAGCGAGGCTCAGATCGCTCCAGGGGGACAGGCATGGTAGGATCTCCAGGCGGCAGGCCGACTATATCTTCCGTCGTGCGATGGAAAGGGTTTGGGAGCTGACCCGCTCCGGTGTATGATTCAGGATTGACGATGGAATAGTCTAGTTGTCTAGTTAGCCGAGGCCTTAGTAAGAGCCAATTTTCCGGGATAGTTGACTTGTATATAGCATCCCTTTTTCTGACTAGACAGATAGACTCTTGTGTATCACTTTTGGGACAGATGACTGTAGCACTGTTGTACTTTTGACCATATCAAACTATGTATTCTCGCATTATGTATATATTTGTTTCCTTTCGGTTCAGTTCCATAGTGACGGGATCACTGTTTTTATCATTATTATTACTGCACTTCGTATTAGAACTTTCTTAAAATAATAGAATTGCGATATACGTTCTCCCCATTATAAGAGCTGTGCAAGGCATAATGTTGTATATGATTGTGACCTAACGTTGAATTTTCCCAATGATTGTTTTTATTATTATCAGAATCATGCCGCCAAGAAAGATTGGAACTAGGGCGAACCCTGGATCTGAGGACCAGGGAAGCCATAATCAGGACAATAGAAACCAAGAACACAGTGAAGAGGAAGATGAGGATTATGTGGAACAGGATGACTCCCTGTATGAAGAGGAAGAGGAAACATATGATGTTGAGGGATTTGAGATAGAGGCTGAAGAAGGAGAAACCGAGGTTGAGCAACCAGTACCAAACCCAGGCATGGATCCCATGAGCCAGTTCATGCAACTCCTAAGGCAGAATTTGGAACGTCAACCCAACCCACCCCCTCAAGGAAGTAACAATGCTGTGGCAAACTCTTTCAGGGCTTTTAAGTCCCTTAAGCCCCCTGAGTTCCACGGATCAGCCGACCCAGTTGAGGCAAGGGCATGGTTAAAGGAGATGGAGAAATCTTTTGAGATTTTGAGTATCGATGAGGCACAGAAAACTGTATTTGCTACCTACCTTCTGAAAGGAGAAGCTAACTACTGGTGGGAGGCCAAGAAAAACATGGAGACAGATGCTATTATAACCTGGGAGAGATTTAGTCAGTTGTTTCTGGGAAAGTATTTCCCGAGGTTTATGGAAAACCAGATGGAGCTCAAGTTCTTGGAGCTAAAGCAGAATAACTTGTCTGTAGCAGAGTACGAAGCGAAATTTACTGAGTTATCAAGGTTTGTGCCGGAGTTTGTGAGCACCGAGGAAAAGAAAGCTAGGAGGTTTCAGCAGGGACTGAAACCATGGATTCAGAATAGGGTGGCAATCCTTGAGCTTACGGACTATGCCACTCTGGTGCAAAAGGCAACGATTGTAGAAGTCGGAAGTGAACAGATGCAGAAGGAAAGAGAGAAGAAAGGAATAAAGAGGAAAAGTATGAGCATGGGTGGAGGTTCCGCAGGAAGGAGCTTCCCAACTAGATTTAATCGAGGAGCAGTGTCCCTGCCAGGAAGGAACACTGGGTTTAAGTGACCAATGAGTGTGAGTGTGAGCCAGGGCGGCTAGAAGTCAAGAATGTCCTATTCCAACCAGTCTCGACCCCCATTGCCAGCCTGTAACATATGTGGAAGGAATCACACTGGGGAGTGTAAAGGAAAGCCAGTAACCTGCTTTAAGTGTGGGCAAGTGGGCCACTATTCTCACAAATGCCCTTCGTCAGCCCCTGCCGTCATTCCAACCACCACTTGTCATCAGTGCGGACGCCCAGGTCATTGGAAGAGAGAATGCCCAATGAACAAACCAGCAGCTTCGGGAGCAAGCAGGGCTGCTTCTAATAAGCCACCTACTGCGAGGACTTTCAACATGACAGTCCAGGATGCTATGAAAGATTCAGATGTGATAGCAGGTACCCTTTCTCTAAATTCAGTCAGTGCAAATGTTTTATTTGATTCGGGAGCAACTAAATCTTTTATATCAAGGGACTTTGCGCGTAAGTTAAGACTTAAGGCTAAACCCTTGATAGAACCCTTACAAGTAGAAATAGCCAATCATGAAATTATTCCTGTTAACTAGATTCACCCCGCCTGTGAGATAGGCATAGGGGAGCAATCTTTCAGTGTTGATCTGATTCCTTTTAAATTAGGGGAGTTTGATGTGATTTTGGGAATGGACTGGCTATCTAGCAACGATGCTCAGATAGACTGTAAAGGGAAGAAAGTTAAGTTAAATGTCCCAGGGAAGAAAGAAGTTATATTTAGAGGAAAGAGGCAGACGCAGAAATTTTTGACTATGGCCCAGGCCAAAAGGATGCTACGAAAAGGAAGTGAGGCTTACCTAGCCTATGTGGTGGACACGCAGAAGGAGGTGCCCAACTTACAAGATATTCCAGTAGTCAACGAATTTGAAGATGTATTCCCACAAGACCTTCCGGGATTACCACCCGATAGAGTGATTGAATTTGCTATTGAGTTGGCCCCAGGGACGGCGCCAGTTTCAAAAGCACCTTACCGGTTAGCCCCGTTAGAAATGAAGGAATTAGCTATCCAATTGCAGGAACTCTTGGATAAGGGTATGATAAGACCCAGTGTGTCTCCGTGGGGAGCACCAGTTTTATTTGTTAAGAAGAAAGATGGGAGCATGAGGTTGTGCATCGACTATAGAGAGTTGAACAAGCTAACCATAAAGAACAGGTACCCATTACCTAGAATAGACGATCTGTTCGACCAGCTAAAGGATGCTGTTTATTTTTCCAAGATCGACCTGAGAACTGGATATCACCAACTAAAGATTAAACCCGAAGATATTTCCAAGACAGCGTTCCGTACCAAGTATGGGCATTATGAGTTCTTGGTAATGTCCTTTGGATTAACCAACGCCCCAGCAGCTTTCATGGATTTAATGAATAGAGTATTTAAGAAGTACTTGGACAAGTGTGTGATAGTTTTTATCGATGATATTTTGATCTACTCAAGGACTGAGGCAGAACATGCAGAGCATTTGAGGATAGCTCTAGGAATACTCAGAGAGGAGCAGTTATATGCCAAATTCTCGAAGTGTGAATTCTGGCGGAATGAAGTACAGTTTTTAGGACATGTGATCAATAAAGAAGGAGTATTGGTCGACCCCTCCAAGATAGAGGCGGTCTCAAATTGGGAAAGGCCAACCACACCCACAGAGGTAAGGAGTTTCATAGGATTGGCCGGCTACTATCGTAGATTCGTACAGGACTTTGCGAAGATCGCAGCCCCTTTGACACGACTTACTCGTAAGACAGAGAAGTTTGAATGGACGGAGGAATGCGAGAACAGTTTTCAGGAATTAAAGAAAAGGTTGATAACGGCTCCGGTATTGGCATTGCCGGATGGAAAAGGAGATTTTGTGATATATAGTGACGCGTCCCATAAAGGATTAGGATGTGTGCTTATGCAGCACGGTAAAGTTATTGCGTATGCGTCGAGACAACTGAAGGAATACGAGGTTAGATATCCTACTCATGACCTTGAGCTCGCGGCAATAGTATTTGCTTTAAAAATTTGGAGGCACTACTTGTATGGAGAGAAGTGCGAGATTTTCACAGACCATAAGAGCCTCAAGTACATATTTACGCAGAAAGAGCTCAACATGCGCCAGAGGAGATGGTTAGAACTAATCAAGGACTATGATTGTGAGATTCTCTATCATCCAGGGAAAGCCAATGTGGTGGCTGATGCCCTTAGTAGAAAGGAAAGACTCAGAATGATAACGACTTCGGAAGAGTTGATAAGGGATTTTGAGAAAATGGAAATAGAAGTAAAGGTAACCGGAACCGGAACTGAAAAGCTTTTTGAGATCTCAATGCAGCCAGAGTTATTGGAAAAGATCAGATTATGCCAGGTTAAAATAATGAATGAAGGCAGAGAGTCAATGACTGGAGAGGAGATCCATACTGAGAAAGATGATAAAGGGATAATGAGGTACTCCTACCGAATTTGGGTTCCGAATGTTCAAGAACTTAAAGATGAGATTTTGGATGAAAGCCATAATTCAAGGTATTCCATTCACCCAGGAAGTACCAAGATGTATAGGGATTTGAAGGAATATTACTGGTGGCCCAACATGAAGAGGGACGTAGCAGAATGGGTAAGCAAGTGTTTGACTTGCCAAAGAGTAAAGGCGGAGCACCAGAGACCCAGTGGACTTTTACGACCCCTGGAGATTCCCGAATGGAAATGGGAACAGATAGCGATGGATTTTGTTGTAGGCTTGCCAAGGACGAAAGCCAATCACGACGCCATTTGGGTAATTATAGACCGACTGACAAAGTCAGCTCATTTCATTCCTATCAATGAGAGATACACAGTCGATAGACTGGTGGACATTTACCTTAAGGAAATAGTGACGCGACATGGAGTCCCAGCGTCCATTGTCTCAGACCGAGACCCCAGGTTCAACTCCAGATTTTGGAGGAGCTTTCAGGAATGTGCGGGGACCAAGTTAAATATGAGTACCGCGTACCATCCCCAAACGGATGGACAGAGTGAAAGGACCATCCAGACACTAGAGGATATGTTGAAAGTCTGTGCAATAGACTTTAAAGGAAGTTGGGATGATCACTTGCCGTTGATCGAGTTTTCTTATAATAATAGCTTTCATGCTAGCATCGGAATGCCGCCTTATGAGGCTCTGTACGGAAGAAGGTGTCGATCTCCCTTATACTGGGATGAAGTAGGAGAGCGGAAGATGCTCGGACCCGAAGTGGTCCAAAGGACCAAAGATATAGTGGATCTTATCAGAGGGCGACTTGTAGCAGCCCAAGACAGACAAAAGAAATACGCAGACCTAGCCCGAAAGGACAAGGAATATGAAGTAGGGGACTTAGTACTGTTGAAAGTATCCCCTTGGAAGGGATTAATGAGGTTCGGAAAGAAAGGAAAACTAAGCCCAAGATACATTGGACCTTTTGAGATATTAAGACGGATTGGAAAGTTAGCTTACGAGCTAGCCCTACCCCCTAATTTGCAACAAGTTCATAACGTGTTCCATGTGTCAATGCTAAGGAGGTATCATCGGGATGCCAGACACATAGTGGAGTACAAGCAGGTGGATATGCAGCCAGATCTAACTTACGTGGAGAAGCCAGTAAGGATTATGGATAAGAAGGAGCAGGTGCTTCGGAACAAAGTGATCAAGCTAGTCAGAGTACTATGGCAGAATCATAATGTGGAAGAATCAACTTGGGAACTAGAGAGCACAATGCTAGAAAAGTACCCCCATTTATTTTCTGTTTGATTCCGGGACGGAATCCTTTTAAGGAGGGGAGACTGTAATAACCCCAAAATTTCCAACTTTTTGTAACCCTTGTGAATAGTGTTTTAGCTGAATGAAGAAACTTTTCATGCCACACTATGTAGGGGTTCTGTTATGGATATTCTGGGATATTATTAGTACTCTATGAAGTATATAAGTGTATGTAAAGATCGTCAGAATCCAATTCCGAACACTTTGGTTTTTCCCGGAAATCCACAAGATACGGAGAGAATTGAGTATAAGGTAACAGGATAAAAAGGATTTAAATTAAAGGATTATAATAGAGGATCATAAAAAGGAATATAATGTATTGAGAAAGGTTAAGGGAACCTAAGTAATAAGATCCCGAGTATGATCCTTCAAACGATAAACGAGAACGAAAGTTAAGCAAACCGTATAACAGATCAGCGGTCATTAGGCAAACGATTAGGAAGTTAATCAAAGGGATTAGGGGGAATGATGTCATCCAACCAATAGAAAGAGGACAAGGAAGGGAGGATGACATCATGAGGATGACATAAGCATGACATGGGAAGGAAGGAGGTGTGGTAGCTTTGTAACCACACAATTTCAAGGGCAAGAAAGTAATTGACTAAATCAAATACAAAACAAGTCAACCAAGCCAAGTAAAAATCATTCTCATCAAAAATCAAAAGCAACCAAGGCATGAGTTCTTCATTTGCTCTCGGCTTTTAGCATTTTTAAAGGCATAGAATTTCAAAACTCAAGATCCAAGCCTCCTAAATTGGTAAGATAATTCCCTAATCATCTTCATGCTTAGTTAGGACTATATCATGAGTTTAAGCCATTAATTCTTTCTCAATCTTCTTCATTTAATCAAAGAAGAAGACAATGAATAGTGTTTTCAAGTTTTTAACTTGAACTTTTTCTTGTTTTCTTGAAGATCCAAGCATTCTTAAGACTTCTCAAAGCTTCTTAAGGCTTCCTAGCTCCACCCACCACTTCAAGGAAGGTATACCATCTCCAAACCCTAGATTCCTATATATTATAAGATGATTTTGATTAGTGGGTTGATATTGTAGTTTGTTGTTATGATTTAGAGTTTGGGATTTGGAATGGTAGTGAAATGGAATGGTAATTGTTGTGGTTTCGATTTAAAGGAACTTAAGTATAATTAAAGTTAAGTTTAGGCATAAGTATGAATGATTAAATTGAATTGGTTGGGGTTGTTATGATGTGATAAGGATGGATGTTGGTTGTATGTTGGATTTGAGGTTGGTTTGTGGTTGGTTTTGTATGATTTAAAATTTGGAAATCGCGTAAACATAGCCGTCGTAACGTCCGATTTTCTTTGGACTGTTTTTGTGCATAGCATTAGGACCCGAGAACCCCCTGCTAGATTATGACCACTGCCATGTTTAGATAGCTCATGTTACGAGCTTCGTTTTGATATGTAGTTCGTTCGATTCCGATACACGGTTTAGGAGAAACGACCGTTTCAGGTAACGGCGTTTCGCGAACGAAACTTTTTCCCTCGCCTTACTTTGAAACATAGGTTAAAGACCAAAAAGGGTTAATTAATGTATGAAACATTTATGGTAAGTGTGTTAGGCAGTTGGTAAGACACTCGCGAAGGAATCGCTTTAAAACTCGTAAAGGTTAAATTATTAAAAATGGTGGAGCCGAGGGTACCCGAGTGACTTAAGCGAATCGGTGAGCGCAAAATAAGCGTTAGAGTCTAAGTTAGTTAAAGTATAGATTTACAAGTGATTTTGGTTTAATTCCAACTTACTTGTTGTTTATAGGTTACCAGACTCGTCCCGAGCCTTTCTCACCCCCAAGTCGCTCAGGCAAGTATTCTATCCGTTATACTGTTGTTGTGATGTATACATTTGTATATGCATGATCTTGCGATAAATGCATATTGGTTATTTAGCAAATTCTTGCGATATATTGTAGCATGTGATATGGTATATATGCGTGCCTGTTTCATATTCTTGAAATATATATCTGTTGGTTCAGTTGATAATACCTATGCTAGAGGATAGCGGTAACTTGCATATACCCTTAGTATAGGGACCCAAAGGTGAAAATATTTTCTAAAACCGGGAGTCGAGGATTCCGAGTAGATTTTTGTATATATGGATATGGATATATATATATATATATATTTATATATATATATGGTTATAGTTTTTCCAAACTATTAATCGAATAAGGTTTATTCGATAACTTTAAACTTTATTTTATTATTGAATATTATTTCGAATATTATTCGAAGGCGTATGACTCCTTTTGTTTATTTATCTGAATATTACTTGAATATTCATTCGAAGGCTTATGACTCAGTTTATATTATTTAATGAATATTATTTGAATATTCATTTGAGGATCTATAACTCCGATTATTTGTCGAGGTATATTCTTTATTTTATTAAAGAATAAGGTGTCAATAATCAAACTTATTTTCAATTATTCAAATAAAGATAGTACTTTCATATAAGTATATCTTTGGTTATTTAATACTCGTTTCAAGTATAAGTTTTAATACTTCTACTTCAATTATTTTTATAAAGATTATTCTTTATGAGAATATTATTTAAATATTAACATTCAGTCATTTTCTAAATATTCTGGGGACTGATTTACTTCATTAAATCAGTTTTACTCCAAACACTCTTTAAAGTGTTTTCGAGTCTTTAAAATGATTTTCAAAAGTTAGAGCGGATCCCAAAACTATTTTTATATTTAAGATCTTCCTTTTAAAAAGGGGATTTAAATACTCGCTCAAAACATGGGGGATCCAGCTCGGTGGTGTGTTTTATATTCGCAACAAGGTTGCTGTCTTGGTAAAAGAGTTTTTGATTACTTACCCAATATTCGGGAAGTAAAATTCTTGGAACAAGTTAATCCATTAACAGGCATCGCCTGGGAAATATCGGTGAGTTTTCCTTTCCAACTAGATACGACTTCTTGTTGGAGCCGTATCAACAAGTTTCTACTTGGGGAAAGGGGGAAACGAGCTTTACGTTTCAGAGTCATGGATTTCATCTGAACTAGGAGTGGCGTAAGTGGTCGAGTAGCGCCGGCCCAGCCTTATTATATTGGCCCAAATGGCCTGGAAGTTCCGCTAAGGCGGTCCATTCCTTAGGAGTTCAGTGTTCGGTTGACAAGTAAATCCGACAGGTTCTCCTCTACATGTAGAAAATGGTGGGGTTGTACTACTACGACTGATCATCGTAAGTGGTCTTCCTGGCGCGGTAAACTCCCGTAATGAGTTCATCATCCATTTGGATAATTCTGCAACACTACCCGTAGCATTTCGATCGAAAGGCTACTAATGGGTGGTTGCCGAAGCATTGACAGGGTCAAACATTTTTATTGGTGTATCCATTGAATGAAGTATCTCGTAACTTCATCTCTTTTCAAAATATTTCAAAGATCAAATATTTTCAAGTTTTATTTGTGGTCTCATCTATGGGATGACCTCGTGAATCTTATAATACTTTGAACGGTGATAGTTCAAGTAGCTTTATAAATGATATAAGTGTGGGGAAGTATTGGTAACTTCATTCCTTGTTTTTACTTATATCTAGTAAGTAATTATCTTACACACGATAAAGATTCTAGTAAGTATCCATTTAGATACTTGTATTATTGTTATCACTACATATTATCTTGCGAGCTGTAAGGCTCACTCTTGCTTTATTTCTTCATCACACAACAACAGTTAGGAGAGATGGCCAGACTCCAGCAGACCCAGCGCAAGTGCGTGGGAAGCGTCCCGCGTCTTCCCGATGATGTTGTGGCTGCTATAGCTGCAGAGGTAGATCCATTGTAGTTCAGACCATCTACTTTTGAGAATCAAATTATGTATAATTATAACTTGTGGCAGATAATGGCAATTAACTGTAAATTATCAAGTAATCATTTTGGGTTGTAATAATTTTAAATTGTGGATTCAAAGACTTGTACTTATTTCAATTTCATCTCTGAGACTATAACGGGTTGTGGTGTGTGTTAGTGTGGGGTCACAGCATGAGGTTATTTATTATTAATTAAGTGAAGTGATATTGTGGAAAGAAAGACCGTGACAACCCGGATCCCCGACCCCGGATCTGGGGGTGTTACAGGATCCATCATTATTAAGAAGTGTTGGCCAATCAAAATAAACCAAAATTATAGAAGTTTGTGCTTATTGTGTGCCCATGGGCACACCACAAAAAAAACCATATATATGTTAACAATTATTAGGAATATGTTGTGAACTTGATGATAAGTTGAACAAAACACCTTAGTAGATTTAACTTAGTGTTTTTATAGCTCTCGACGGATGTTCTACAATAGTCCCGATGGATGAACTTTATAGTCCCGACGGATGACCACTGAACATCCATCGAGAGTGTAGCTTATGTAATAATAAGTCTTGTAGCACATGTATGCAAACAAAAATTTATTAGTTGACTAGATGCTGTAGGATTCTTTAAGTCATGTTGACTACTAGATTGATATGCAGAATAGGTTGGCTAATTGTAAATATAAGATGTCTTGTAATTCTGTACAAGTGAAATAGAGTCAAGTGGCAGAAAGGCTCCCGACGGATGATCAACAAAGGCTGCCGACAGATAATCAACAAGGATTCCACCGGATGATCAACATAGTCCCGATGAATGATCATATTCAAACGAGCAGTTGACAGTGACAACACAGTCACATGCGTCGGGTGTCTGCAAATGGAATGTGGCAGCCTAATTTCAGAATTTAGAGAACAAAGAAACATTACTATTTCCATGCAATTATGAAGATATTCAGAGGTGATGGATAGTGTACTGAAGTAGAATGAAATTAGACTAGAAACAATTTTTGTTTTACTTGTTTTGTCTTTTCAACATGTAACTTGGTAGTATATAAACCAAGTGTAGCAAGTAGAACAAACTAACTAACTAAGTAAGTATTATTTTAAAAGAGATAGAAAAGGTTGTATCTGTTAAGCATCTCTTTGTAATTCTGCAATTTCACTTGTAAGCAGTTGTGTGCTATTCAACCATCACATAGTTCTCATCTTAATATATATATCTCTTGTGGAATTGTTCAAATCCACCAAAAACTTTTAAAGCCTTGTGTTTTTTTTCTTTGTGTTTGATTTTCATATCTTTATCATTCCGCAACATAGAAAAATCTGCACAGTTATATTATTAAGTAAGAACAGTTTTAAAATCAGAAAAGAAACCAGAATTACATTCAACCCCCCTTCTGTAATTCTTGTTGCATTGTTTGGGAATAACAATTGGTATCAGAGCAAGCTCTTGAAGTACAAAGAGTGTAAAGATCACCACAATCAACAAGATGAACATAAAAGATGTTGGAGTAAAGATTTCATTTCTGGACAAAGACAACTATCACCATTGAAAGGTGAAGATACACCTGCATCTCCTATCTCAAGATGAAGCATATGTGGACTGCATTAAGAAAGGTCCACATGTCCCTATGAGAGCTGCTACAGGAAATGAAGCATCAGTCCCAATGCCACAAATAGAATGGTCAGATCCAGATAAAGAACAAGTTCAAAAGGATAAAAAGGCCATGAACATTCTGTTTAATGGTGTTGACAGTGACATGTTTGACAACATCATAAACTGCAAAACTGCTAAGGATGTCTGGGATACTATTCAAGTTATATGTGATGGAACTGAGCAAGTAAGGGAGAACAAGATGCAACTCTTGATTCAGCAATATGAGCATTTTCACAGTGAAGAAGGTGAGTCACTCACTGACATTTTCAGTAGATTCCAAAAACTACTGAATGTTCTAGAACTGCATGGAAAGGTCTATCAAACAAAAGACTCAAACCTCAAATTCCTTAGATCTCTGCCAAAGGAATGGAAGCCTATGACAGTCTCATTGAGAAATTCTAAAGATTACAAGGAGTTTACCTTGGATAGACTGTATGGTATCCTAAAAACCTATGAGCTTGAAATAGAGCAAGAGGAGAATATGGAGAAAGGAAGAAAGAAGGGAGGATCCATTGCATTGGTTGCTGCGCAAGAAAAGGAAAAGGAGATAAAGGTTGAAGCTGTTGATTCTGCACCAAACCCTAGAGTTTGTGAAGGAAAGGGAAAAGGACTAGTAGCTGAACATGAAGACCATCTTAGTCAAGATGACATGGATAACATAGATGGGCATCTTGCTTTTCTATCCAAGAGATTTTCCAAGCTCAAATTCAAGAAGAATTTTGGAGCAACTAAGCCAAATAGAAACATGGTTGATAAGTCTAAATTTAAGTATTTCAAATGTGGCTTGGTAAGTCATGTTGCTAGTGAGTGTAGAAAGCCTGATCCTGGTAAAAAGAAGTTTGAGCTTGTTATTTATAAGAAAAAATATTTTAAGTTACTCAAACAAAAGGAAAGGGATTTCATCACACAAGAGAATGACTGGGCTGCAGATGGATTAGAAGATGATGAAGACACAAGCAATGTCAATCTAGCACTTATGGCCAAGTCAGATGAAACAGAGACCAGTTCATCAAGCAATTAGGTAATCACAACAAACCTAGCACATTCATCTAAAGCTGAGTGTAATGATGCCATAAATGACATATTTACTGAATTATATCATCTGCGTTTTACACTCAAGTCTCTCACTAAAGAAAACAATAAAATTAAAGAGAACAATGTGTTTTTAAGTGAAAGAAAAAATGTTCTAGAGATTAAATTTGTTGAGTTTGAAAAATTGAAAATAGAATAGAAGATTGCTAAGGATGAACAAACTGAATCCTTAAAAAAAGAGGAGATTTTAAGAAAGCAACTTGAAAGAGAATATGAAGTAATTAAGGCATGGAAATCATCTAGAGATGTCCATGCTCAAATTACTAAAGTTCAAGGTATAGAATCTTTTTGTGATGCATCCTGGAAAAAGAACAAGGAGAAGCTTTATTCCAATCTGGTTCAAGGACTTTCAACAGATGTGGATTCGATGGATGATGAAAATTATCCGTCAAATAATCAAAAGGATTATCCGTCGAAAGACAATGAGCCACATCCGTTAAGTGTAAGCAAACCAGTTAGCAAAGCTAAGCTAGCCAAATTGAATAAAAAATATGTGTTAGGTCCCAATGTGTTTGTAGAAGGGGGGTTGAATACAAACTATACCTTTTAATCGAATTTAGTGCGGAATAAAAATTAAAACAAAATTCAAGTTAAATAAAAATATTATTAAACTTGAAAGGTGTTACAACAACGGTATCGATTATAAGGGATTAATCTCAAATTAATTATCACAAATCTAGAATAAATTCGACATGAACTTTTTCTATTTTTGCAATAAAAAGAATCAAATGCTAAACACAATTTGAGATTAAGTTCTAGGGATTTTGCTCCACTTGATTGTTATACAAGAACAAGAGAATGATTTCTAGTTGTTTGGATTTAACTTTAAAACTAGAAATTTATGATCTTGAAATTTGCAGATGAAGGATGCAATATTTAGTCGGCTGCTTTTCTTTTCTGTTCTTGAGTTGTTGACTTCTGTTGTGTGGATGAAAATGAATGTCTGCTGCTTCTGTCTTTTAAATAATAATCAACAGAACTGAAATGAACTGGCATGACAATCCCACCGCTGGTAGAACTTCCGGTGAGACAATCTGTTGTACTACTATGACAATCGACATGACAAACTGTTGAACTAGCAGAACTTTCGGTATGACAATCATTTGTACTAGCATGACAATCTGTTGAACTAGTAGAACTTTGGGTATGACAATCTATTTTAGCTGGTATGACTTTCTGTATGACAATCTGATTGTCATACCAGTTCAATTGATTGTCATGCTGAATTACTATTGAATATAAATTCAAAATCAATTCTGAAAATTCCTAATATTAATTCAGAATTAATTAATCAATTAATTCAATTAATAAATAAATTAATCTTTGCAGATATAATTTATTTTCTTAATTAAACTATATGACTTAATTAATTAATAGAGAATTAATACTACTTTTCAACAACAACCATTCTTCTGAAAATCTTCTGAAAATCACTGTCAATTATAAATCAATTCCACCACTTCAATGTTGACACTCGATGTACTGTCGGGTTCATGGGTGACTAACTTTCGTGACGTTTCTTCATGTCTTGACTTTGATAACTTGATTTTCTTCAGATTAAATCCCTGTAATTATCTGATACCCTGACAAGATCTCTGTCACTTAATTAAATCCACAATCTTGATTTATATCACTGAGGCTTGATCAATTTCTTGAACTTCTTCCAGTGAAGTAATTCCTCAAGTCTGTAGATGAACATTGTTTCTGAATCCTTTGACAGATGTTACTTTGAGAGATCTCTTTGACGGTAGATCCACTATTTACTTATTACATTCTTATTTGAGTTGAGTTAAATCCTCGAATAAACAAATAAGCTATGACATATGCCTTTCAATATGGATCAGTTTCTAAGAACTTTGTTCCAGGAGAAACAAGTCAAGTGAAACATAACAAAAGAGTCAATGTAGGTCATCTGTCTATCAAGCAATTGAATGACAGATTGGAGAAAATTGAAGTAAAAGCAGAGTCAAAAAGGAAAAACAATAGAAATGGGAAGGTATGAATTAACAAACATAACAACTACACACCTGATAAATATGCACCAAGAAAAATCTGTGTTAAGTGTGGTTGTGTTAATCATTTGTCTATTAATTGCAAACTTGTTATGCCTACTCCTATGTCTGCCCCACCTTCATTTCCCAGTATTCCTACAATGCATGTAATGTTATGCCTGCACATAATTTGAATGCACAGTATGCTAACATGCCATTTGCACAAAATCCATATTATGCTGCATTTAGTATTCCTCAAATGCCATTTAGCATGCCTTACTGGAATAACATGTTTGCACATAGCATGCCATTTCATGTTAATCAAAATGTGCATGACAATTATGCTTCAGTGAATAGTTTCAAAGGTCCAACTCAAATGACAAAGGATGAATCTGAAACACCTAAGTCAAATGAAGTCATACCTAAGAAACCAAAGAAAAAGGCTAAAAAGGCAGGACCCAAGGAAACTTGGGTACCAAAATCAACTTAATTTGATTTTGATGTGTGCAGGGAAACAGAAAGAATCTTTTGTATCTGGATAGGGGATGCTCAAAGCACATGACTGGAGATTCTACCATGCTCACAGGTTTTAGAGAAAGAGCTAGCCCAAGTATTTCTTTTGGAGATGACAGCAAGGGTTATACTATGGGATATGGCTTGATTTCAAAGGATAATGTCATCATTGAGGAAGTTGCCCTAGTAGATGGTCTCAAGCACAACCTGTTGAGTATCAGCCAGCTTTGTGATAGGGGCAACTCAGTTACTTTTGATGCAGAAGCCTGTGTTATGACTGACAAGAAAAGTAACAAAGTGGTTCTTACTGGAGTGAGAAAAGGCAATGTGTATCTAGCTGACTTCAACTCAACAAATGCAGAATCTGTAACTTATCTTTTCAGTAAAGCAAGTCAAGATGAAAGTTGGCTATGGCATAAGAAGTTGTCCCATCTAAACTTCAAGACCATGAATGAGATAGTCAAGAAAGAATTGGTTAGAGGTATTCCTCAAGTGGAGTTTTCAAAGGATGGATTGTGTGATGCCTGCCAGAAAGGAAAGCAAATTAAAGCATCATTCAAAAAGAAGCTTGATTCAACAATTGAAGAACCATTGCAACTATTGCACATGGATTTGTTTGGACCATTCAATGTGTTGTCCATCTCAAGGAAAAGATATTGTCTAGTAATTGTAGATGATTTCTTAAAGTTCTCTTGGACATATTTTCTTAAATCCAAAAATGAAGCCAATGAAATCATCATCAATCACATAAGTCAAGTCAACAATCATCCTGATTTCAAAGTAAGAAGAATCAGGAGTGACAATGGAACTGAGTTCAAGAAATCTGTGATGAGATTATTTTGTGAAGAGAATGGGATTATGCAAGAGTTTTATGCAGCTAGAACTCCACAATAAAATGGAATGATGGAAAGGGAAAACAAATCTCTTATTGAAGCTGCAAGGACAATGCTAGAAGAATCAAAGTTACCAACATATTTTTGGGCTGAAGCTGTGAATACTGCATGCAACACTCAGAATATTTCTTTGGTCAATCAAGCAAAATACATGACACCCTACCAATTGTTCAAGAATAGGAAGCCAAATCTAAATTTTTTTCATGTCTTTGGATGAAAATGCTACATTCTAAAGAATCAAACTGAACAACATGGAAAGTTTGATGCTAAAGCAGATAAAGGAATTTTTGTTGGATATGCTGCTGGAAAAGCATATAGAGTCTACAATCTTAGAACAAACATTGTTATGGAATCTGTACATGTTGTGTTTGATGATAAGAAGTTTGAAGGACTAAAAGATGAAGGTTTCCATAATAGCCTCAAATTTGACAATGTTGAGACAATCGGTGATGACAGTGATGATGATAGTGATCAAGAAATAGTGGCTAAGGATATTGTAGAAAAGTCTATCTCCAATGATGCACAAAATTCAGCATCAGTCGAGGAACAAAATGTATAATCCGTTGGAAGACAATCAGCTTCATCAATCGGGATACAAAGTACATCATCCGTCTGAACAATCAGGGAAACTGAGAGTCAAAATAGATCACTTACAGAAAGAACTCCTTCTTCAAATCAAATATCCACAAACTCAGGGGGAGTTTCTTCTAATCAAAACTCAGTCACACATCTAGACAACAATGAGGCCTCTTCATCTAGAGCTAATCTACCTCAACGGAGAAAATGGACTAGAGATCACCCATTTGAACTTATCATTGGTGATGTGTCCTCAAGAGTGCAAACAAGGAAAGCAACTCAAGATGAATGTCTATATAGCAGTGTTCTATCTCAGGAAGAGCCTAAAGAGGTAGAAGAAGCTCTGTTAGATCCTGATCGGGTTTTAGCTATGCAAGAGGAGCTAAACCCATTTGAAAGGAATAAGGTATGGAAGCTGGTACCCAAGCCTAAAGGAAAGAATCCAATGATACCAAGTGGGTATTCAGAAACATGATGGATGAAAATGGCATAGTTGTTAGGAACAAAGCTAGTTTGGTTGTTAAGGGCTAATATCAACAAGAAGGAATGGATTTGATGAAACTTTTGCTCCTGTTGCAAGACTTGAAACCATCAGAATTTCTCTGGCCTATGCCGCCCATGCCAATTTTAAATTCTATCAAATGGATTTCTGTAAAAGACATGCCTGTAGTTTAACAAGACTAAGACATCTTGTCAACCCTAAGTAAGTTGTATTGTTATCTTAATCTGTATTTTGTACTTGTAACACTTAAAGTCCGTAAAAATGTAAAGGAGCAGACTGAAGTCTTTTTCCTGAAACAGTATCAAGCCTAAGGATTCTATCTGGAAGAAGATCAAGAAGATCATGCCTCGGAAGAATTTTGAAGAAGCTTGGAGTTCAATAAATCTGTTTGGAGAAAAATATTCTAAGTTAAGATCTCTACAAGTCACAAATTTAATGTTATAGAGAAGTCATTCGAGAACTCAAGAATAGCTTATCGAGAAGTCAGGATAGCTACTAGAGAACTCAGGAAGATATCGACAAGGCAAATTGAAGAACTGAAGATTAAAGATATCGACAAGTCATTCCTTCACTAGAGAACTCAGAGTTATCGACAAGTCTACATTTAGTAGAGAACTCTGAGTTATCGATAAGTCAAGTTCCACTAGAAAACTCAGAGATATCGATAAGTCAAAATTCACTAGAGAACTTTGAGATATCGACAAGGTAATTTTGACTTGAGAACTCTGAGATATCGACAAGTCAAGAAGCCACTAGAGAACTAAGACTTATCGATAAGTCAAAATATAGATGTGAAGACTAGAGATCTCGACAAGCTGGAGACCTCTACAAGCTAAACTAAATATGGAGTGCTAGAGATCTCGATAAGCCTATATACTTATCGAGATGTCAAGTGTTCTATATATCTAAACTGGAGATCTTGATGTACAGTCTCAAAGTACAAGGTTGCAGATCAGTTCAATATCCAAGATAAACAATCAACAAACAATCCAACAGATGTATTGATAAGTCTACAAAAAGTAGCTTGAAGAGTGTGCTAGATCAATGACAAAGATTAACTGGATTAGCTACTATAGATATAACACTAGTATTGTCACACTTAATAGGAATTTTGTATAACACTAGGCTATAATCCATTAGCTGATTTCTAATCCAAGGCACTTGAGCACAACAACTTCCTGTAGCTATGTATTCAGTTTCAGCTATAGAAGTTGATACAGATTATTGTTTCTTGCTATACCAGGATACAAGTCTTTGTCCAAGAAATTGATAGCTTCTACTAGTACTCTTTCTGTCAACCCTGCATCCAGCAAAATCTGCATCTGTGTAACCAACAGCTTCAAAACCAGTTCTCTTAGGATACCATAATCCCAAGTTTGGAGTTCCCTTCAAGTATTTGAAAATCCTCTTTACAGCCATCAAATGTGATTCTTTTGGATTGGCTTGAAATCTTGCACATAGACATGTGACAAATATGATGTCTGGTCTACTTGCTGTTAGGTAAAGCAATGATCCAATCATCCCTCTATAGCTTGAGATATCTACACTCTTGCCCTTTTTATCTTCATCCAACTTTGTTGCAGTAGAAATAGGTGTAGATGCAGGTCAACAATCAACCATTCCAAACTTTTTCAATAGATACTTGACATATTTAGTTTGGCTGATGAAGATACCATAACTTCTTTGGCTGACTTGAAGTCCAAGGAAGTAGCTTAGTCCCCCCATCATACTCATTTCATATTCACTTTGTATAAGCTTGGAGAATCTTTGGCAAAGCTTCTCATTAGTAGAACCAAAAATGATATCATCCACATAAATCTGAACTAGGATCATATCTTCACCATGTTTCTTGTAGAAGTGAGTCTTGTCTATGGCTCCTCTAGTAAAACCATGTTTTAGTAGGAAATCTGATAGTGCATCATACCAGGCTCTAGGTGCATGTTTTAGTCCATATAGAGCCTTGAGTAACTTGTACACAAAATTTGGAAATTTTGGATCTTCAAAGCTAGGTGGCTGTTGCACATAAATTTCTTCTTCTAGCTCACCATTCAGAAAGGCACTTTTGACATCCATTTGATATACTTTGAAGTTTGAGTGTGCAACAAATGCTAAAAAAATTCTTATAGCTTCAAGTCTTGCAACTGGAGCAAAAGTTTCATCATAATCAATTCCTTCTTCTTGTGAGTAGCCTTTTGCAACTAACCTTGCATTGTTTCTAGTAATCATACCATTTTCATCCATCTTGTTCCTGAACAACCACTTTGTTCTAATGATGCTTCTATTCTTTGGTACAGGAACTAATTTCTGGACTTTGCTTATTTCAAACCGATTCAATTCTTCCTGCATGGAAGATATCCAGTCAGGATCCAGAAGAGCTTTATCAATTTTCTTAGGTTCTACTTGAGACAGTAAACATGCATGTAGGCACTCATTGGTAGTTGCACTCCTGGTCCTCACACCAACAGTAGGATCACCAATAATTGCATCTCTAGTGTGACTCATATCCCACTTCCTTGTATGAGTTTGTTGACTGGTGCCTTCATTATTTTCCTCATTGTTGGTATGACTGTTGGATTCTTCTTCTCTTTCTCCCCCTGAGTTTGTGCTCTCAAATTCAGGTGTTTGAGATGAGTTTCCATTTCCATGATTTTCCTGTTGAGTAGTCTCTTCATTTAATGTCTGATGTGCATCAACTTCAACTTCTCCATCAAAGTCACTATCAATGTTGAGGTTTTCAAATGCCAGGGATTCAGCTTCATTATCATCAAGGCATTTTAAGCCTGGACATTTGTCATCATCAATGATCACATCTGTGCTTTCCATAATATTCTTTTGATCAGTCACATAAACTTTCTAGGCTGTTCTTTCCAGTGAATATCCCAGAAAAATTGCTTCAAAAACTTTTGAGTCAAATTTTCCCACATATTCAGAGTTGTCTTTCAAAATATAAAACTTGCTTCCAAACACATGAAAATGCTTTACAATAGGCTTCCTCTTAGACATGATTGAGTAAGGTGACTTGCCAAGTGCCTTGCTAATGAGATATCTGTTCTGAGTGTAACAAGCAGTGTTAACAACCTCTTTCCAAAAACTTGTTGGCAACCTGGCATCTTGCAACATTGTTCTGGCAGCTTCAATCAAAGTTCTGTTCTTTCTCTCAACTACTCCATTTTGTTGAGGTGTCCTGGCAGATGAGAATTCTTGAACAATGCCTTTGCCTTTGCAGAATTCACTCAATATAACATTTCTGAATTCTGTTCTTGTCACTTCTCAGTCTTTTCACACAATTGTAATTTTCAGCCTGCTTTTCTATCTTTTTGATGTGCTCAATTATGATGTGTGGAGTTTCATCTTTAGAGTACATGAACTCTACCCAAGTGTATCTTGAGAAATCATCCACCATCACAAGTGCATATTTGTTCCTTGAAATTGATAAGACATTCACTGGCCCAAATAAGTCCATGTGAATAAGTTGAAAGGGTGCACTTATAGAATTCACAGTTTTTGACTTGTGATTAGATCTTTTCATCTTTCCTTTCTAACAAGCTTCACAAACTTCAATTTGAGCAAATTCCAGTTTGGGCATGTCTCTCACTAACTCCTTTTTGACTAAGTTGTTAATTGCCTTGAGATTCAAGTGAGACAACTTCTTATGCCATAGCTTGCTTTGTTCTTCTGATGCCTTGGTATAGAGCAGATCTCTTCTAAATTCAAGTATTTTTCTGAGCAAATGGCTAGGATGGAACTTGGCTCTATTGAGAAGGGAGTCAAAAACCTCAAACTATCCTTTTCCAATCTCCATGAAGTGATCCAGAAACAAATTACTCACTCAAATGAGACCAAGGTCCAGCTTGATCAACTCCACCAGAGCAGATATAAGCCTTCAGCTTTGCTAATGGAAGGGATCAAAGAGGCTGTAGAAGAACACTTTGGCACATCTAGAAGCTCTTATCAGCCTGGATCCACTTCAATAAATCTGTAAATTAAGTCTCTACAGGGTCAAGTCAGAGCATTGCAAGACTCCAACTCCTCTCTCACTGCGCAAGTTCAGGATTTGACATCTCTTGTCAAGAGCCAACAAACATATATCCAAACTCTGGTGGACTCCCATAAGCATCTTCAAATACAGAATTCTATAGCTTTAGGAGCCATCATGGGTAAACTCAACATACCAATACCTTCTATGCCTAAACAAGTAAGGCCTGAAATTCCTACTCCCCTCCCCATGCCTGTCAACAAGACTAAGGGGGAGATAAAGGATAGATTGGCACAATCAAGGTCATCTCAATAACAAGTCCAGGGTGCTGAAAAGAGCTTAAGTCAAGAAGCTGATATTGGAATGTAGAGACTTTTTAAAGCAGCTGAGGGTCCCAGTCTAAGCATGGAGTTTGATGAATTGCTTAAGGCACTCAGAGCTTCTCTCAATGACAATTTCTCCACCTACAAGAAAGCATTAGACAGGACAATCAACTCAATAAGGGTGATCTTGGTGACAAGAGATAACTTCAAGGAAAGAAGGATAGTGGTCAACATCAATGACTCAGGGGTAGACAGATGTATGCAGGTGTCCCTCAACTGTCTTATCTCTAATAGGGCATCTGAGTTAGATATTCTGATAAACAAAGTCAGAGTAGTGATTCATGAAGACACTCTCTTGCTAACAGAATTGAAGAATGCACATGTGACTGCTTTCCCAGAAGCTTATCTACAGCCTAGCAAGAGAGTGGCATACATTTGTCCTACTACCAAACACTTCAAACACTTTCAAGTTCCTAAACAATGTGTCATGGAAAACAAGAAGCTTATCATGACTCTTGAAACTGAGCTGAAATCAAAAAGGAACAAAACTGTTGAAGATGAGGAGATGATAAAGTTGTTGAGAAGATACTTGAATAATGCAGAAGCCAACTTGCCTAAAACTCAAATCAACAAGGATGATTTGGATGATGATGAGTAGAAGAAAGATGATAAAAATCCTTCTGGCTCAAATATAAGTCAATCCAGTAAGCCATCTGGCAGCAAGGGTGGAGAAAAGAAGAAGGAGGATGATAAGAAAGATGAAGAAAAGAAGAGAAGAGGTGAGAGGAGGAGCAAGAAGCTTCATGATGACTCAGAACCACACCAATCCCTAAAATTCCAAACACAACTAGCTCAAACCTCAGCTTAACCTACAACATCAACTATCTCGAACATCAAACCTTCCCAAACATCTAAGCCAAAATTTCTTTACAGACAAACTGCCAACTCCTTCCTAAAAATTCCAATCACCTCAAGCCACACAAATCTCAAGAAAATGACAACCCTACCTTTAGCCAAACCTTCACTAAAATTCAAGCTCAAATCTGTTGGGAGAAAGCCTAAGAAAGTCAAGCCTGCAAAGAAAGTGGAAGTCACTAAAATGGCCATCTGTAATTGCTTTAAGGAATCTGACTTTCTGCCTCTAAATTGGTGCACCTTAGATGAAGACCATTTCCAATATCTAGCTGAGGAAATTGTTAGAGTTTGTATTGTATCCTTGAGAGAAGTCGGAATTTATTTTGAGGATGGTAAATTCACTCTTCTTAACAAAAGCTTAATGGATTCTTTGGCTCCTATAGAAATTAAGAGAGTGTTAAGTTTGTTAAAAGGCAAGGATACTGTTACAAGGGCATGAAGATCATCTCTAGCTGAATGGTTGATTGAAAGGGAGGAAATAAAGAAAAGAGATAAGGCTAAAGCTGAAGAAAGAAGAAGAAGTCATGATGAAGAGATAGACATGTACATAAAAAGATCAGATTGGTTGAAAGTAAAAGGAATGAGCAGAATTTCTAAAGATGGGAGATTTCTAAACATTAGAGCTGGTGGAGTCTCACGATTCTGCATAGAGTTTCTGGATCAAGGTTATTCTAAGGCAGCAAGACAAAAACTCGTAAAAGCTCTAAGTGGAACACCTATCATAGAAGAACTTGAAATTCTTGACAAATTGAAGGATCAACTTAGAAAAGAAGCAGATGTAAAAACTGTCTTTACCTGAATCTTGTAACCATTGAACCTTGTGAATCTTATGTTGTACAAGTTGTAATTCTATCAAGCTCTATGTATTAATTTTATCTTCCATCATTTTAAACTTGGGGTTACTCTTGTTAACATGCATGAATTTGTGTTAAGCAATCTTCTCACAAATTAGGGGAGATTGTTGTAAAAGACATGCCTGTAGTTTAACAAGAATAAGACATCTTGTCAACCCTAAGTAAGTTGTATTGTTATCTTAATCTGTATTTTGTACTTGTAACACTTAAAGTTTGTAAAAATGTAGAGTAGACTGGAGTCTTTTTCCTGAAACAGTATCAAGCCTAAGGATTCTATCTGGAAGAAGATCAAGAAGATCATGCCTCAGAAGAATTTTGAAGAAGCTTGGAGTTGAATAAATCTGTTTGGAGAAAAATATTCTAAGTCAAGATCTCTACAAGTCAGAGATTTAATATTATAGAGAAGTCATTCGAGAACTCCAGAATGGCTTATCGAGAAGTCAGGATAGCTACTAGAGAACTCAGGAAGATATCGACAAGCCAAATTGAAGAACTGAAGATTGGAGATATCGACAAGTCATTCCTTCACTAGAGAACTCAGAGTTATCGACAAGTCTATATTCAGTAGAGAACTCTGAGTTATCGATAAGTCAAGTTCCACTAGAGAACTCAGAGATATCAATAAGTCAAAATTCACTAGAGAACTCTGAGATATCGACAATGTAAATTTTGACTTGAGAACTCAGAGATATCAACAAGTCAAGAAGCCACTAGAGAACTATGACTTATCGATAAGTCAAAATATAGATGTAAAGACTAGATATCTCGACAAGCTGAAGACCTCTACAAGCCAAACTAAATATGAAGTGCTGGAGATCTCGATAAGCCTATATACTTATCGAGATGTCAAGTGTTCTATATACCTAAACTGGAGATCTCGATGTACAGTCTCAAAGTACAAGGTTGCAGATCAGTTCAATATCCAAGATAAACAATCAACAAACAATCCAACAGCTGGATTGACAAGTCTACAAAAAGCAGCTTGAAGAGTGTACAAGATTAATGGTAAAGATTAAATGATAGAGGAAGAGTAAAGTAAACACGGGATGCTAAAGATATGCTAAGCCAGAAATGGAAGATTTGTTTTTCTATAAATAGAAATGACAAGTGATAGTTTAGAAAAGCTAATATCATGTTTTATTATCCACTGTATAATCCAGTAGTTAACTGAGTTATAAAGTTAACACTGGTCCTTTAGTCAGAAGTAACAATTTAGATCAGATTTCTTGTAACACTCTTAAGTAGAAGCTAAGTTCTTTATCAACAAAGAGCCTAGAATTTTTTTAGCAAAACAGTCTTAATTTTAATATAAAACTAAGTGAGTTTTGAAGATTTGTGTTCTTTATTTTTCTGCAAGTTTAAATTCTGCATGAACACATTTCTCTACAAGAATCAATTTACTTTGTTCAACCATAAACATTCAAGAAAAGCTCTAAAACAGTAAAACACATTCACCCCCCTCCGTGTGTTATTCATTTCCTAACATGGATGTCAAAAGTGCCAATCTGAATAGAGATTTGGAGGAGGAAGTCTATGTCAGTCAGCCTCCTGGTTTTGAAGATCCAAATTTTCCAAAGTATGTCTACTATCTTTTGAAAGCACTTTATGGATTGAAGCTAAGAACCTAAAGCGTGGTATGATACTTTGTCAAAGTTTCTATGAGAAAATCACTTAACAAGAGGTACTGTTGACAAAACTTTATTCTTTAGAAATTTTAATGGCTCTAGCATACTTGTTCAAATTTATGTAGATGATATTATATTTGGCTCTACAGATGAAAAACTTTGCAAAAAGTTTTCCAAATTGATGCAAAGTAAGTATGAAATGAGCATGATGGGAGAACTAACTTATTTTCTTGCTTTACAAGTTAAGCAAGTTAGTGATGAAATATTCATTAATCAAACCAAATATATTTATGATTTGTTAAAGAAGTTTGATCTAATGGATTGCATATCTGCAAAAACTCCCACGACCACTGCAACTAAACTTGAATTAAACACTACTGAAAAGTCTGTGGATATTTCAAGCTATAGAGGCATGGTTGGCTCACTTTTGTACTTAACAGCTGGTAGGCTAAATATAATGTTTGCTACTTATCTCTGTGCTAGATTTCAGGCTGATCCTAGAGAATCTCATTTAATAGCTATTAAGAGAATTTTCAGATATCTCACGGGAACACCAAAACTTGGCATTTAGTACCCTAGAGATTCTGGTTTTGATCTAACTGGTTATTCAGATGCAGATTATGCAGGTTGTAAAATTGATAAAAAAAAAATACAACAGGAACCTATCAATTTCTAGGAAATAAGCTGGTATCCTGGTTCAGTAAAAAGCAAAATTCAGTTTCTACTTCTACAGCTGAAGCTGAATATATTGCTTCTGGTAGTTGCTGTGCACAGATTCTATAGATGAAAAACCAATTGTTGGACTATGGTCTGCAAGTGGACAAAATTCCTCTTTTCTGTGATAACACAAGTGCAATTGCCTTTACTGAAAATCCAGTTGAACATTCAAGGACAAAGCACATAGACATCAAGTACCACTTCATTAGAGAACATGTAATGAATGGTACTGTGGAACTTCATTTTGTTCAAAGTGAGAAATAACTTGCAAATATCTTTATCGAGCCACTTGAAGAATCCACCTTCACTAGGTTGGTAAGTGAGTTAGGTATGCTTAATTATTCTTAAATCATTTTTGATAATTTTGCAAGTTGAAATACAACCATAAACTTAATTAATTTTTCTGTTTTGGATAAAAATTTGGCTAAGTCTAAATCTACATCTCGACGGATGTTCATTATCCATCAAGTTTGATCATCCATCAAAATAGAATAGCTTGGTAAAAATCAATTACTTTTCTGGATTATTTTTAACCCGACGGATAATTGCTTTGTTCCCATCCGTCAAATTGTCTACATCTTAGCCGTTAAAGTTCTGAACATTATCCATCGGATTTACTTACAGTCTGTAAGTATACCATGGCGGATAATTGACAGAAGTTTGACAGTTTATTTTACTTTTAAATGGCTATTTTGGGCAATTTTCATTGGGTCTTTAATTTTTACCTTTATTTTTTATCCCATTTTATCTGAGAATATATAAGAGCCACTTGAAGTTTATTTTAGCTTTGATCTTTCTCTATTGTAATTAACTGCTCTCTTCTTCCTCAAAGAAAAACCCTCTTTCTTTCTGCAAATTTCCTTGCTTTAACAATGGCACCAGTAGTCAAGATCATGTCTCAGTCATGATTCATTTATGAGAAGTACAATTTCACGGGTCTTTTGAACAAAGAGATTCCAGCCTCTGAAGATTTTTACAAAATGATTGATTTTGTGAAGGGATGCAAGCTTAGCTATGCCATGCTGGAATCACCCACAATCTATTGTGAAGTTGTGGAGGAGATGTGGACCACTGCTGTGTATCAAGCAACTGACAAAACTATAACTCTCTCCATTAAAGGTAAGGAATTTTGTATTAACAGTGATACTATCTAAGCATGCTTCAAAATTCCTGAAAACACTACTACTAAACCACACACAGATGTTGATTTAGTTAACTTGCTTAATTCTATTGGCTATGCACTTCCTACCACTAAATTAAGTGAAATTAGGAGGTTATGTCTTAGGAAAGAGTGGAGCTTTCTGTGTGATGTAGTTACCAAGGTGTTTTCTGGTAAAATAAGAAACTTTGATTCTATCAATACTACTATGCTTAACATGCTCTACATGCTGCTTACTGATAAATAATATAATTTTAGTGATGCTATCATATTTGAGTTAGGCTACAAGTTAGGGGAGATTAAAAAGAGATCTAGGCATGTTTATTATGCTAGATTCTTTATGATCATTGTTAACCATATTTGTGAGGATCTTGTGATTGAGAACCCAACCAACAAACTGGATTGTTGGGTTCAAGAAAGAAGAATAATTGCAGATTTAAACAGAGCTGATCACCACAAGGAGGTGCCCCTTAATTATTTGCCTATCATGGAGGGCCTTCAGGTAAGTGAGGTAAATGCTTCTGTCCCTACTCCTTCTACCTCTCAAATTTCTTTACAATTGACTGTGGCTATGGCATCTGTGTCAATGACCTAACAGATGCCTGGCCAAACCACAAAATCCAAACCTTCAAAATCCAAATCAAAGAAACCACACTCTAGTGTCTCTCAAAAGATGTCAGTTTCAAAATCTACCAAAAACAAAGACGAGAGTTTGAATGGAAGTGAGGCTGGTGAGGGACATGGTGAACATCAAAGAAGCCCTAAGAATAAGGATGGTGAGGTGAGTGTACCCAAACCTAGCCACACCACAGGTTTCCAACAAACTGTAGTGCTTAATAAGGAAATTAGCACATCTCTAGTTTCATCCTCCCAAAAGGATTCTATTATTGAAACAAGCTCCCAACCAGGAGCACATGCCAAAAGGGTTAGGGACACTGACTCGCCCCAGACTTATACAAGAAAGAAGAAGTCTAGAAAACTTGGGGATACACAGGGTGCACACAGAGTGCCGACTGTAGTCAAAGACTCAGTACATGCACCTTCTCAAAGTCAGTTTGATGTGGCTCCAATAAATGTGGAGTCACAACCAAAATCTTTAACAATAGAAGCACCAAACACACCAAACTCACCCACACATTCACTGGATATAGATATGATCCATACATCAATTTTTGATTTTCCATCTTTAACTCTCATGGAGGAGCCAAAATTCCAAGCAAGTAAGCATTTTTTTAGATGATTTGTTGGCTCACTTGCCATTTCTTTCCGAGTCTACTGAAACATCTGTGTAAAATCTCAAATCAATCACCACAGATTCAACAGTAGTCTCTACTCCAAACTCTATCATTTCTTCTATCTCGACGGATTTGTTTATCTGTCGGCTAGTGATTGTATCCCGACGGATGTGCCTAACAGCAGTCATCTGTCAGCTATCCTAACCACTACCCCGATGGATGTTCCTCATCCGTTGGTACTCACTACACAAGCTGAATTTTCAACATTTATTATAAGTATAGATGAGCTAGTAGTTGTACAATCACTCCTAGGATTGAGGGAAGGGAGTGAACAAAGTGAGAGGCTGAGTTGCACTCAAGAAAAAGGAGAGGAAAAGAGAGAAAATATGCAGGTTATTTCTTCCAGCCTGACAAAAGTGAGTGAGGGGAGTTCCACCTTAGTAGGTGAAGGTGAGGGTGGTGAACCAAGGGGAGCCCTTGATGCAAGAATATAGAGAAATTGAGAGAAAAGCAGGTACATGAGATATAAGGATGGAAACCATTGCTAGTGAGACAATGAATGTCAGTGATGCAGAAAAGGAGAGACTATTTCAGCAAGAATATCAAGCTGTCATAGCTTCTATCTCTTTGGATGCTGAGATATTTACTCATCCTGTTCCAGCTTATCAAACTCTAGTTGGACAGGGCAATGAGGATTCTGAGAGGTTGTTGAACCTGGTGCATACTACTGCTTAAATACAAAGGGCAAAGGATGTTATAACTTCTATGCCTTCCACTGCTGGTAGTGACCTTGAATTGGTTGAAGAATCATCTGGGATGATGGTGAGGATGATAATATGAGCATAGGGGGAGATGTAGACACTCCATCATGGATGCTAAACAAGGAATGCTCATATTCACATCTCCAATCCACCTTATTCAAGCTTATTCATGACACCCAAACAGCTATTCAGGCCTCCACAAGTGCCAACACCAAAAGGTTACTCAAAGCACACCTGGAATCTCTACAGCTGCACAAGATTCAGGCTCTCCAATAAAGTCCTAATGTAGATGCAATCAAGCATGAGATTTCAGAAGTCAAACAAGACTTTATAGTAAGGTTGGATGCTAGGATTCCAGGAACCATAATGACTAAATTAGCTCAAAAGCTAAGGAAGGAAGCCGATTTAAACAGGAAGGTTGAGGCCATGGACTCTCTACTGAAAAATATGGAGAAGTCAGTGGCCAAGATACTTGAAAATCAGGAAGCTCAAACTAGTCTGCTCCAACAGTTGGTGGCTGCACAACTCCCTTCCTCTACTCAATTTGATGCTAACAAAAAGGGGGAGAAAGACTCTATCATCCCAGTTAGTCAGGGGGAGTCAACAAGTGAGGGGGATAAAGTGCTCAACATACAAGTCAGTAAAGTGATTGTGCCAACAATTGCTTTCACTAAGCCACCAGTTATGGATAACATTGATCTAATCAATCTAGCTGCAGCAAAGCTGGAATCAAATGTCAAACTGAGAAAGATTGATATAGCAGCAGTTGAGAAAGAGCTGGATGATAAATGGAAGCATATTGATGAAGAAATCTAGAAGAAGTTTGGTCCAATTGAGAAGAAAGACAAGGTCTTTTCTCAATTGAGACAAATCTCAGTGAATGAAATGAGTCTGGGTAATATGGAAAAGGGCCAACCCTCATGTATAAAGTCTCCAAAAGCCAACTTGGTTTTCCCAAAAGAAAATATCCAAAGTTATCTGACAAGAACCCCTTGGATCTTATGTTTGAGACTCCAAGGCCAGATGAAAAGAAGTAGTTGGCAAGATCCATTGCATTCTTCAAGGATCCAACTGACTCGGTACTAAAGAGAAGAATTGTTAAGATCTACAGGAATGGGAAAGAAATATGTGTGGTGACTGGACACCCACAGTTTATAGAAGCTAAAAAGGAAGAAAAGGAGAAAATTAAATAAGAAAAGAAGCAAGTTGTTATAGATGCTAAGAAGCTTGAACAGAAATAAAAGGAAGCTGCTATAATATCCAAGCTCCAAGCTGTGAAAACTACAACTGAGATTTCTGAGAAGCAACTTGTGATAGCTGAAGCTCAGGTTTAGAAAATGTACAAGGAACCTCAAGAGACAAAGAAGCCAAGATACAAAGTAAGGGTCAAGAGAAGATTGGACTTCAGTGATGATGAGATGGAAGATTACATTCCCAACCAGTCTACATCTACAACTCAAACATCCAAGCCCACAGTGGTGTAGGATGAATTTAAGGTGGACCCTACAAGGAACTTTCATAGTGAGCCAATATTTCCCAAATATGATCCAGTAGACTAGGATAGCTTGCCTCTTCTTGAGCTAAATCTACCAATCTTCAACAAGTTAAAGAAGACAAAGATAAGAGCAAACAAGAAGGTCAAGCCTGTGAGTCTCAAAACCAAAACCTTAACCAAATCTCAACCAACTATCAACAAGGAAGATCTTCTATATATCAGTGACAACAAGGAATTTTCAGATATAAATCTCTACATCTAGAAGAAGTAAGAGCAATTGATGCTCACAGAAATCTCCAAGAAAGATTGGTTATCAAATACAAGTGTGGGAAAGAGATCATATGGCCCCTTCACAGGATTCTTCAAGAAAGTTGTTCTATTTTGATAAAGATCTTCTCATCTTTCAAGAAATTTTTTAGATTTAATGTGACTGCCAAGAGAATGATTCTTAAGAAGATAGAAGAACTAAGGAGCAGAAAAGCCTCAGATGCACTCCCAAGGACTCTATCAATTCCCTTCACATGAAATAGAGTGCACTTGAGGCCTTATTGGCTGATCAAATTCATGGATGAAAAAGGTGTTAGGAGATTCTTCAGACTAGATGATCAATTGAGCATCTCAAGCAATGAGACTCTATTGGAAATGCAAGAAAAACTGGATCTATCAAATGCTGAAGAACTTGAATTCCACAGACAACTCCAAAATCAAATAGAAGAAAACAACATGAAGCTTAGGAAGAAATCTAGACAATCAAGGAGATAGATCACATCTGCTCAGACTAGAGGAGTACCTTGAAAATGATTGTGAGAACTCTTTGTACACTTTTCTTTGTTCAATTTTCAAATAAACTGTAACACTTACTACTTTTATCTACCATAATTCAATCTGTACATTTAGGTTGTTTTGTTTTCATCAAGTTTCTCTTAATTTATGGCTACAATTCCAGTAGACATAAATTGGGGGAGATTGTTAGGAATATGTTGTGAACTTGATGATAAGTTGAACAAAACACCTTAGTAGATTTAACTTAGTGTTTTTGTAGCTCTCGACAGATGTTCTACAATAGTCCCGACGGATGAACTTTATAGTCCCGACAGATGACCACTGAACATCCATCGAGAGTGTAGGTTATGTAATAATAAGTCTTGTAGCACATGTCTGCAAACACAAATGTATTAGTTGAGTAGATGTTGTAGGATTCTTTAAGTCATGTTGACTACTAGATTGATATACAAAATAGGTTGGCTAATTGTAAATATAAGATGTCTTGTAATTCTGTATAAGTGAAATAGAGTCAAGTGGTAGAAAGGCTCCCGACGGATGATCTACAAAGGCTCCCGATAGATAATCAACAAGGATTCCGATGGATGATCAACATAGTCCTGACAGATGATCATATTCAAAAGAGCAGTTGACAGTGATAACACAGTCACATGCGTCAGGTGTCTGCAAATGGAATGTGGTAGCCTAATTGCAGGATTTAGAGAACAAAGAAGCATTACCATTTCCATGCAATTATGAAAATATTCAAAGATGTTGGATAGTGTAATGAAGTAGCATGAAATTAGACTGGAAACAATTTTTGTTTTACTTGTTTTGTCTTTTCATCATGTAACTTGGTAGTATACAAACCAAGTGTAGCAAGTAGAACAAACTAACTAAGTAAGTAAGCATTATTTTAAAAGATATAGAAAAGGTTGTATATGTTAAGCATCTCTTTGTAATTCTGCAAGTTCACTTGTAAGGAGCTGTGTGCTATTCAAGCATCACAGAGTTCTCATCTTAATATATATATCTCTGGTGGAATTGTTCAAATCCATCATAACGTTTTAAAGCCTTGTGTTTTATTTCTTTGTATTTAATTTTCATATCTTTATCATTCCGCAACATAGGAAAATCTGCACATTTATATTATTAAGTAAGAACAATTTTAAAAACAGAAAAGAAACCAGAATTACATTCAACCCCCCTGCTGTAATTCTTGTTGCATTTTTAGGGAAGAACAACAATATTCTACAACTGAACTATACGTAAATAACATATCAGTACTACACAATAAAGCAAATTCTGCTAAAAAACTATAAATAATACTACAAATAAGCAAAATTCTAGCTTAAACTCTATGTAAATAGTATATTACTATTACAGAATAAAGCGAATTTTGCTACAGAATGAGATGTTCCACATCTGAACTTTACATAAATATCACATTAATATTACATAATAAAGCGAATTCTACGGGGGAACCTTGATCAATGCTACAAATAGGGTAAATATTGCTGCTAATAGACTCTCTGAATTTAATTGTTAAAATATCTTATAAATTCAATACAAAATACAAAATCCAGCTAAAAAATATACAATTATAAAATATGGCGAGTTTTGATGAATTTTTTTAAATAATTTAACTAAGATTCATCAGTTATGAGAATTATAAAGCTAAGGGTTCTTGGATATGGCCCTCTATATATAATCAATATATTCTTAATGCACGCTAGTAAAGGTAAGCAATTTTTACATAAAAAAGGGTAGTATAGTAAATAACTAATTAAATAAATAATCAACTCCGCCCCGTTTAATGAAAATAACCAACAAAATAATCAAGTCTGACCCTTTACCCGCTTTCATTCAGTGCAGTCTTATGTATATATCAATCAGTGATCCTAATTTCGTGATATCATCAATTAAAACATTCAAAATCATAATCAAAGATCAATTACGATCTTATGTATCTATGATCCTAATTTTATGGTATCAACAATTTAAATATTCAAAATTATAACCAAAAGATCAAGATATATATATCAATCAGAGATCCTAATTTCATGGTTTCAATAATTTAAACAAAATAGTAATTAAATAACAATACGGTCTTATATGTATATCAATTAGAGACCCAAAATTTGTGGTATGAACAATTTTAAACAAAATCAAATATCTATACAAGACTCAATTAACATGGAAGTGCATCAATTTTTCCATTATTGTCCTTTTTTAAATTTTGATATATGATATGCATATACATTTATACAAGTCGAAAATTAAAATTTGTGATTGATTAGTTGTATTTTGTATATTTAGATTTTAAATATTCCAGTGTATATCTATTTTCTATTTACTCATTGTTTCATCTTCAGCCGCCTTCCTTCTTCTTCCTATAGCTATTTTATTTGTTCCTTACTTACATTATTTGAACTTATATGAGCAAATTGTGAAATACGATATATATATGTTTATAATGTCGATTTATATAAAATTATTATTTTTAAATATCTGTTTCAATAATATAAGTATTATAACAGTGAAGTAATTATTTGTAAGCAAGGATTCGATCAAAACAGGTATTTGTTTATAGATATTGAGGAATGATAACAACAGTATAATATCAGCTATCTCTTTTGTATTTTGATTTTATATCAATTCGTTTATGCATATCATTTTTTATAAGACTAAATATTTGACAAAAAATTTGATATAGTTATGAATATTTTCATGGGTGTACATGTTTGATGACAGGAGCCATCGAGAATGAATATGACACAATTTCTGATTAAGTGTCAATCTAGATATGAAACACCTATATCATTATAGATTAATTCAGTTTATTCTCCAATTAATATTACAAATCTTTCAACTAATGGGTTAATGTTTACTTATGTTAGAGATATGAACAACATGTATTGGATTTTTGGAAAATGAATCCAAAAAGATAATATAACGCCCTCCAAACCCGGGTCAGAAGTTTGGGGGTCCACCACACACACACTCACTATATTTAAACCTGTTTATGAATATAAGGATATATATATATGCAATGACCCTGTAACACCCCCAAATCCGGGGTCGGGGATCCGGGTTGTCACGAGTTTCATTTCCCTTAATAACACCCAATCTTAATAAACAATAAACTACTCTGTACTATGACCCCACAATAAACACACACACCACAAGTTATAGTCTCAGAGATGAATATCCAAAAATAACACGAATCATTTTATTCCAAAATTATATGCCATTACACCTTAAAAGGGTTTCTGAATAGATTTACATTTTTTTCCATTATTACAATTGATAAAGATACATAAGTCTGGTACATCAAAAGTTGAAAGCCTAGCCTATTGGTAGTTCCTACCTCAGCTATAGCGACATCAACGCCTATAGGAAACCGCGGAACGTTTCCTATCCGCTCGCGAATTGGGAGCTTGGTCTTGTTCATCTTTTCTATCTGTTGTTGTGTGATGAAAGAAGAAAGCAAGGGTGAGCAGCAAGCCCACCAAAATAATATGTATAATGATTAACAATATATGAGCTTTCTCATAGTACTCATGAAAGTTTTGGTCAAAAGAAATGGACTAAGTTTGATATCTTAATGCGATGAAGTCGCAAAATATTCAGTATATATACATATATACTTTTCAAAATCTTGGAAGTCCTCTTCCATGCATAATATACACAGAGTTCCAGTTTATAACTGTATAAAACTATCGTTGCAAGGTGATCTCATATATCTAACCTTGTCTCAACGTTTTTCTGAAAATCTTTGACATGCATAAGATAATCATTTGCTAGATATAAGTTTAAAAGAGGAAGTTACAAGATACTCCAATATACTTATATCCGAATAGTACTGAACTACTACCGTTCAAGTTATAATCAGTTTCAAAAGTTCATCACCCAGATGAGACTACAAGATAAGACTTGAATATATTCAATCCTTGAAATATCATTATAAATAATGAAGTTACGAGATACTTCATTAAGTCCCGATATATATATACACACATATATATATACATTTCATACACTCCTTGAAAACCTCTGTTCTGAAAATTATAAACAGAGTTGCAATATCCAATGAATTTTGGAAAGAAAAGAATTTTGGCATAAACCTGATATCTTGCTGATCAGGCAAAGATACCAATAAGTAACCTTTTCTACTAGTAGATGGATGAATCCCCCACCGGTCATCACCCTGGCCACATAAGGACCTTGTGCTGGACCGCCACCCGGCCTCTTACGCGTTGATGGACTGCCACCCAGCCACTTACACTTTGATAGACCGTACCCCGGCCTGTCGCTTATGCCGACTCAATTAGATGGACTTACTTCCCGGACGTTGGGCAAGTAATCAAATTGTTTCCTCAAAACAGCAACCACGTTGCGAATGTAAAATATACTACAGAGCCGGATCCCCCAGGTTTTGAGCGAGTATTTAAATCCCCTTTGAAAGGAAGATCTTAAATATAAAAATGAGTTTTGGGGTCCACTCTAACTTTAAAAATTATTTTGAAGACTCGAAAACATTTTTAAGAATGTTTGGAGTACTGCTGATTTATTAAAATAAATCAGTCCCAATATATTTAGAAAATATCTGAATATTATTATTTAAATAATATTCCCATAAAGAATAATCTTTATAAAAATAATTGAAGTAGAAGTTTTAAAACTCATACTTGAAATGGATATTAAATAACCAAAGATATACTTATACGAAAGTATAATCTTTATTTGAATAATCGAAAATAAGTTTGATTATCGAAATATTATTCTTTAATAAAATAAAGAATATTATTAAATAATAAGCGGAGTCATAATACCTCGAATGAATATTATAAATAATATTCATTAAATAAAATAAACGGAGTCATACATCCTCAAAGGAATATCCAATTAATAATCATTAAATAGAATAAACAGAGTCATAAGTCCTCGAATGAATATTCAAATAATATTCATTAAATAAAATAAAGTTATCGAATAAACCTTATTCGATCAATAGTTTTGAAAACTATATCCATATATATATAAATATATATATATATATAATATACTCGAGAACATCGACTCCCGGTTTAGAAATATGTTCACCTTGGGGTCCCCTTTTCTAAGGGTATATGCAAATTACCGCTTATCTCTAGCATAGGTATTATGCAACTAATAGCATTTGAACCAACAGATATATATCAAGATTATGAAATAGACATGCATATATACCATATCACATGCTCCAATACATCGCAAGAATTTGCTAATAACAATCATGCATTTATCACAAGATAATGCATATACACATATACATCACAACAACAGTATAACGGGTAGAAAACTTGCCTGAGTGCTCCCGGATAGACTTAAGCTTAAAGTGGGTCTGATAACCTATGAACAACAACATAAGTCGGAATTAAACCCCGGGGCTTAAGAAACTAGACTTTAACCATTTAGAGTCCTAACGTTCGCTTTCGCGCTTAACGATTCACTTTAGTCGCTCGAGTATCCTCGGCTCCACCATTTTTAATAAATTAACCATTAAGGGTTTTAAGGCGATTCTTTCGCGAGTACCTTACCAAATTCCTAATACACTTTAAATAATTGTTTCATATTCCAATTAGTCATTTAAGGGCATTAACCAAGGTTTCAAAGTAAGGCGAGGGGTAATGGTTCGGTCGCGAAACGCCGTTACTTAAAATGGTCATTTCTCCTAAACCGTATATCAGATTTAAGCGAACCATATATCAAAACGAAGCTCGTAACATGAAATATCTAATCATGACAATGGTCAAAACCTAACAGGGAGTTCTTGGGTCCTGATGTTAAGAGCAAAAACAGTCTGAAGTATATCGGACATTACGACAGCTATGTTTATGCGATTTCCCAAATTTTTACCATTCCAAATCATATCAATCCAACTACCAATCAACAACAACTCAAGATACACATCAATGCTACTGATTTCAGTCATAATAAGCTCAAGGATCTCAATCCAATCATATATTATAACATCTCCAAATTCAACTAAACTACTTAACAATTAAGCTCGAATCATGCTTATCATTCAAATTACTACTCATCCATCCAAACCATCTCCAAACTTCAACATTCAAACTTATTACTAAAGGGTGTGAAGATTTATACCTTTCTTGGAGGGTGCAAATTTACTAGGAAGCCTTATGGAGCCTCCTACAAGCTTGTTCTTTCCAAAGAAATCAAGAACACAAAGTTAGGCTTTGAAGTTTCTAAAAGTCCGCTTTAAAGAACTATAAAAATGAGGGTCTTACCATGCTTATTTGGAAGAGACTTGTGAACAAGAGTTATAGGCCATCTCAATACCTTTCCAACGAGCTATAGAACACAACATTTGAGTGAGTATTGAAGGAGATATGGCAGTTTGAAGTTGCTGGGTTTGTTTTAGCCGAGAGCTTTCTTCTTGAAATGGGAAAGTCAACTTTCAATTTGTATTTGTGTTATGATATTTGTTGGTTGGTTGCTTCCTTTTGTCTTGGAAATAAATTAAATTTTTACCATGGTGAAAAATGTGTGGCTCACAATCAACCAACCAATCCTTCCCACTTGTCATGCTTAGGTCATCAAGCTTATGTCATCTTGTTACACTTGTCTTCTTCTTGATGGTGTCATGACATCATCATCCACTAACCTCTTTGATTAACCCCTAATTACTTGGCTAATGACCGCTTATCTGTTATACGGTTCGCTTAACTTTCGTTCTCGTTTATCGTTTGAGGGATCATACCCGGGATCTTATTACTTGGGTTCTCCTAAACCTTTCTCAATATTTTATATTCCTTTTTATGATCCTCTCTTAAAATCCTTGAATTTAAATCATTTTTATCACGTTACCTTATACTCAATTCTTTCCGTATCTGGTGGATTTTCGGGAAAAAAACAAAGTGTCCGGATCCGAATTCTAATGACCTTTACATACACTCATTTACTTTATAGAATACTAATACGATCTTAGAATTTCCATAACAGTACTCCTATATAACGTGGTCTGATAATTTTCCTTAATCAGCATTGTCACCAAAAGTTACTATTCATCCGGGTTTCAAAATTTTCCAAAAATTGGGGTTATTACAGACCCTACCTACCATATTCCACGGATCGACGCAGTTTAAAGTATGTCCACAAGTCACAACCTTATTTATATTACAAACATTCCAAATCCCAACTTATTTTATCTTACAACTGAAGTTTAAACTTTATTACAAACTATTAACACAACGAAGCCAAACATAATCTGCTAGTCTATTCCATTCAACCCGGATACCTAGCCCGTACACTTGTCTGGGGATTCTCGCTACCACCAGTTTCCTTTTTCACTGGAAAAGAGTATAAAACAGATTTGCAAGAGTGAGCTAACTAGCTCAGCAAGTCACAATGGCAGTAACTGAGATTAACAATGATCAACTGAAATGATATAAGAAATCAAGTTTACTGATAAGCAATGATTAGAATTGGATATTCATTTTTATTTTAAAAACCAAGGTTAGGCTGCTGATCAGTCACGCACTAACCCCGAACAAAGGCTCTCAGCTTTGCTCTATATGCTGGATCCAAGGCACACATTGACCTATTATGACCATGAATCTGGTCCGACCACGAATCTGGTCCATAGTTAAAAACAATCCAATTCTAGAATCACAATGTGATAAACAATGTAACTCAATAGTTGAATCATAAATAACATTTACTTTGAAACATAGGATAATCTGTAATTCCATAAAATAACTAGGAAATCACAAAGGTTGGGTTTCAATCAAGGAAAGAAACAGAAAGCAGAAGACCCAAGGGTTCAAGAGTTACAAGAATTGGTCTTCTGTTACACAAGATATACGGGTTGGTATGATAGGAAATTTCGTATCAGGAATCAGTATATGGTAGGTATGTATTTGTGGAGTAGTATCGTATAGGTGTGGTTTGTATATGTGAATTCAACAATCAGCGGTTTATGAAGAAACAGGCTTATGGCTTGAGATCAATAAGAATCAGGGGTTGGGTTATGTACTTCAAAGTACTTGCAATATAGAATAATAACCGTTTAGAGTAATTGCAACATAATGGAGAGCGTTCGAAAATACTTGCAATATAATTAAGAGGAGAAGGAATACTTGCCTTATCGATTCGCTTTCACTTTACTATCACTTATAAAGTGATTCCCACTCACTGACTATCTGTTTTCCTTTTCTACGCCTCATTTCCTTTGTTAAACATCACATGCACTTATCAATACTACATCTCATCACATTCTACATGCTACAGGCTTCTATCTACCCTTCGTTTCACCCAAATCCGATGTACGGATTGAAAGTTATGAATAAAACCGTCAAACAATGCACATATAATCATATTACACAACAATTGGATCACGTATAACACATAGCACATAATTTATTTAATCCAAATAATTTTTCAAAGAAGATTCGGGGTTAAAATGATTTTCCAGGTATTTAATATGAATTTTTGAACATTTTTCAGAATTTAAACGGGACTCTGAATCATTTTATAATTAAATAATAGGATTCGAACACCCGATTCTGACTTTAAAATAATTTTATAATAATTATCGGGCCTTGAAAAATAATTTAAAATAATATTTTAAAGCTCGAAACTATTTTTTCAGAATTTTTAAATCAATTTTAAATAATTAAATCTAATTATTAAATCAATTAAAATTAATTAATAGTTATTTAAATTAATTAATCAATTAATTATAAATTAATCGATTAAATTAAAATAATTAAAAATTAATTAAAATTAATTAATAAAATAATTTCGATTTATTTGTGAATAAATAAATAATTAAAATAATTTTCTGAATTTAAAAGTAATTTTCCAGAATTAATTATGAATTTTTTTGTAAATAAAAATAGAATTTTAAAAAATGATTTTTAAATAAAATAACCCAGAAACAATTTTTAGAAATTGCAACTGGATCCCAGAGAATGAAAACCGGGTCACGGCCGGGTCAGGAACCAGGTCGCGAAGAACAGGCCTGACCCGCCGCCCCTTCCCCAAAACATGGCCATCGGGATAAAATTCGGTGAGCCAAAATCGGTGTCTTTCGCGAGTTCCTGGCCCTCTTTCTCGATGCCAATCAATTCCCTGACCCTACAACAACTCAGATATGCCTTCAGTTTAACATCAACGTCCCTGGAACACCTTTTCCGACGAACTCGCCATTAACGCCAGCGAGTTCGAAGGTTTTCTGGCGATCACGATTCAGGTGTCCAAAACTGCAAATGGTTACATGAATCATCGTGTTTTTACACGATCTATCGATTAACACAACTCACACATACCCAGAATC
Source organism: Apium graveolens (assembly GCF_009905375.1). Lineage (NCBI taxonomy): Eukaryota > Viridiplantae > Streptophyta > Magnoliopsida > Apiales > Apiaceae > Apium > Apium graveolens. Next base: position 75,110,197 of record NC_133648.1, on the reverse strand, counting down.
AGCGAATCAAGAGTTCCCAAAATTGATTAAGAACATTCAAAGTAATTAAAACCCTAATTTCATAATCCGAAAATCAAACTCAAATTTAACCATGTTATTGAACTCAGTTTTTGACATATAATATACCAAATTGACCAGATAATTATTATCTACATGATTATGCCATCAAATCATATTAAAAATATCAAGAACAAAAATCCATAATTTAATTCATAATTAGTTTGAAATAAAATAATTAAATCAGAAAAATACCTTGATTTCTGGGCAAAAACAAATGGTTGATTCAGAAAGAAGATTTTGAGAGCTTCATTTTGATATGCTGCACACCCGAATCAGAGTTTGATAACGCCTTCATTTGTACGATTGATTCTCAGGAACATAGCGTGTTTAGGGTTTTTCTCTGTAAATTACTGGTTCTGACTGACTAATTGTGATTAAATGATTAAAATGAAATAATAAAAGGGGTATTTATATTTATAGAATATTGGATCGTGTTGGATCGTATTGGATCGTTAAATTAGTTGCTTAGCCGCTAAGTAACTGCAAAAACGATCCGTTTTGATACCCGTATTGGATAATTATCCAAACCGTCTATATGAAAATAATGTAATAATATCTTGTCTTTTGAGAATACAGGTTTTGCTGATATATCGAAATGATTATCGTATGAAAAATTATGCGCCGGGAGGCGCACGGGTCAAACCATAATCCGGATCGAAAAAGTCAAAACATGGAAAATGTCCGGAATTACCAGATTAGGTTAGGAAGGAGTTTTCGGAAGAGTTTCGGGTTATAAAAACGTAAAAACGGTTGAGGTTGGACGATTCCCGGCTTTATAAAATAATTTTGTAATTATTCAGAAAATAATTAATAAATTCATAAATCAATATAAAATCATATAGTTCTCCAAAAATTACCAGAAAATACCTTAATTATCTATATTTTATTCTGGACATAATAAAATTAACATACCTAGACTTTACCACATATGAACATTAAAATAATATTACCAATCATCAAATAATTCACCAAAAATCACATAATAGTCACATATAATCATTTATTGATAAAAATAATTACACGTCATGTCCCGGATATTACATCCTCCCCCTTAATAGGATTCTGTCCTCAGAATCTGTTAAGTAAACAACTGAGGGTACTTTTCTCGCATATCACTTTCTAGTTCCCAGGTTGACTCTTCAACCTTTGGGTTTCTCCACAATCCTCTTACTAACTTTACAACTTTATTTCTCAGTATATTTTCTCTTTTTTCTAGAATCTCTATCGGATTCTCTTCATACGATAAATCTGCCTGAAGTTCTATCAGCTCATACTCAATTACATGACTAGAGTCTGGATTATACTTCTTAGGCATCGATACATGAAAACTATTATGAATATGCTCTATGTGCTACCTTGCCGACACGTTTCAAAACTTCAAAAGGTCCGACGTATCTAGGGCTCAACTTTCCTTTTTTCCGAATCTCGATAATTCTTTCCATGGTGACACTTTCAGTAACACTAAATTTCCTTCTTCGAAGTCCATATCCTTTCTGTATTGGTCTGCATATTTCCTTTGACGATCTTGTGCTGCAAGTAGCCTTTTCCGGATGACTTCCATAACCTCTTTTGTCTGCTGTACCAATTCAGGTTCAAGTATTTTACGCTCTCCGACCTCGTCACAATATGCTGGTGATCGACACTTGCGTCCATAAAGAGCTTCATAGGGAGGCATTCCGATACTGGCATAATAACTGTTATTATAAGCAAATTCCACTAAGGGTAAATGCTCGTCCTAATTTCCTTTGAAGTCAATAGCACAAACACGTAATATATCTTTAATAGTCTAAATTGTTCTCTCACTTTGGCCATCCGTCTGTGGATGATAAGCCGTACTCATATTTAACTTAGTTCCCAAGCATTCTTGAAAGCTTCTCCAAAATCTTGAATTGAATCGTGGATCCCGATCTGACACAATAGACACAGGGACTCCATGACGCACTACTATTTCTTTCAAATATATGTGAACCAATTTGTCCAATGAGAATCTTTCATTAATAGGCAAGAAATGAGCTGATTAGGTTAGTCTGTCTATTATAACCCAAATGGCGTCGTGGTTCGCTTTCGTTCTTGGTAAGCCAACTATGAAGTCTATAGCAATCTGCTCTCACTTTCACTCTGGAATCTCTAAAGGTTGTAATAATCCACTTGGTCTCTGGTGCTCTACTTTAACTCTTTGGCATGTATAACATTTGCTAATCCATTCTGCAATTTCTCTTTTCATGTCTGGCCACCAATAATTCTCCTTTAAATCTCTGTACATCTTGGTACTTCCAGGATGGATTGAATACCTTGAGTTGTGAGCCTCTTGTAGAATGTCATTCTTCAATTCTGTCACTGGTGGAATCCTAATTCTGGAGGAAAATCTGAGAATACCTTGATTGTCCTTATGAGTGCATAACTCTTCTCCAACCAACCGATTGATATCCTGATCCATTATTTCCTTTTGGCACTTTCTTATCTTTTCTAACAATTCTAGTTTAAAAGTCATATTATACATCTTCGCTTCATCAGGTTTGCAAATTCTGACTTCCAAGTCCAATTTCTGAAATTCCTTATATAATTCTTCAGGTTTCGTCAACATGTTCAGTCTTTCTTTTCTGCTTAATGCATCTGCCACCATATTTGCTTTTCTTGGATGATAGTAAATCGTGCAAACATAGTCTTTGATCAACTCCAACCATCTCCTCTGTCTCATGTTAAGCTTATTTTGCGTGAATATGTATTTCAAGCTCTTATGATCCGTATAAATCTCGATCTTTCTCCATATAAGTAGTGTCTCCAAATCTTCAAGGTGAATACTATCGCTACTAGTTCCAAGTCATGAGTAGGATACTTCTGCTCATGAGGTTTTAGTTTTCTCGATGCATAAGCAATGACTTTATCATGCTGCATCAAAACACAACCTAATCCCTTATGAGAAGCATCACTATAGATTACGAAATTCCCTTGATCATCTGGAAGTGATAAAACAGGTGCCGTGATTAACCTCTTCTTCAATTCTTGAAATCTTTCTTCGCACTTCTCATTCCATATAAATTTCTCATTCTTCCTGGTAAGCTTCGTTAAAGGCGTCGCAATCTTCGAGAAATCTTGAACAAATCGTCGATAATATCCTGCTAGTCCTAAGAAACTTCTCACCTCTGTTGGTGTTTTTGGTCTTTCCCAATTCATAACAGCTTCAATTTTCGTTGGATCCACATTGATCCCTTTATGACTTACCACGTGTCCTAAGAATTGAACTTCTTGTAACCAAAATTCACACTTTGAAAACTTTACATATAACTTCTTCCTTCTCAAAATTTCCAAAGCTATCCTTAGATGCTCCGTGTGATCTTCCGTTGACTTTGAGTAAATCAAAATATCATCAATAAACACAATGACAAACTTGTCCGGATATTCCTTGAAAATTCTGTTCATCAAATCCATAAATACTGCGGGGGAATTGGTCAATCCAAAAGACATCACTAAGAATTCATAATGACCATATCTTGCTCTAAAAGCTGTCTTTGGTATATCTTCAGGTTTGATTTTCAATTGGTGATACCCGGATCTCAAATCAATCTTAGAGAAATACTTAGCTCCTTTCAGCTGGTCAAACAAATCGTCAATTCAAGGTAACGGATACTTATTCTTAATCGTAAGCTTATTGAGTTCCCGACAGTCGATGCACAACCTCATGCTTCTGTCTTTCTTCTTAACAAATAATACCGGTGCATCCCATGGGGATACACTGGGTCGAATCACTCCTTTCTCCAATAGTTCTTACAATTGCTTTGCCAATTCCTTCATTTACACAGGTGCCATTCTGTACGGGGCCTTAGATACTGGTTCCGTTTCAGGTGCTAAGTCGATTGCAAGCTCAATTTCTCTATCTGGAGGAAGTCCTGGTAGTTCGTCTGGAAATTCATTTACCACTGGAATGTCTTCCAGTTTTGCTGGCTCCTGACTTCTATCTATCACATAGGCAATGAAATTCTCACATCCTTGTCATAATAGTTTCTTAGCTTGAATCATCGTCAAGAACTTCTTTTCTTGCTTCTGACCTTTAAACGTCACCGCCTTCTCGTCTGACGTCTTCAAAATTACCTTCTTGTTACGACAGTCTATCTGAGCATCATGCTTAGATAGCCAGTCCATTCCTAAAATAATGTCAAACTCTCCTAACTTAAATGGTATCAAGTCAGCGTCAAACTTATTTCCAGAAATCTGAATCTCACAGTTCTTGCACACTTGGTTCACAGATACACGCTCCTGATTTGCTAACTCTACCGTCATAAGCTCACTTAACAATTCAATTGGACAATTCAAGTTATCAACAAAATCTTGAGAAATAAATGATCGAGTTGCTCCCGAATCTACTAGCACTTTAGCACATAAGGAGTTCACAGTAAGCGTACCTGCCACAACATCTGTGTCCATGATGGCATCTTTCTCGACATGTCATAAACTCTAGCTCTGGGAGGTTCATTCACCGCTGGAGGGGCTCCCATGATTCACAGTGTATTATTGACTGGAACTGGTGCCTTGCAATCCCATTCCATGTGTCCTGGCTTTCCGCACTTGAAACAGGTACCCAATTGCTAGAACTTTTCCTGCCTGATTCCTGGTAGGCTGATCCCTGTTAGCTGGCTCTCTGGCTGGCTGGTTACGACACTCCCTTGAATAGTGCCCCCTCCGGTTGCATCTGTAGAAGACCACATTCAACTTGTTGTAAACTCCTCCATGCTTCTTTCCACAGACTTGACAATCTGGTAGAGTTGGCCTCTGCTCGGTTGGTTGGTTCCCCTCCGTTGCCAGTATTCTGTCTGTGAAAATTTCTTCCAGGCTGGAACTTGCCCTTCCTCTGATTAAAATTTGGAAACTTCCCTGCTTGGGACTGTCCTTCATTTCCCTCGAACTTCCTCTTCTTACCTTCCTTCTCTTTCTGAAACATTTTCACTCTCTGTCACCGCAATCATAGCCTTCTGCACAACTCCCGCATACGTATCCAACTCAAATATGGCCACCTTCCCACGGATCCATGGCTTGAGTCCTTGCTGAAACCTCTTAGCCTTCTTTCTATTAGTGTCTACATAGGATGACACAAACCTGGATAACTCCTCAAACTTGCTTTCGTAATCTGTCACTGACATACTTCCCTGCTTTAACTCCGGAAATTTCAATTCCATTTGGTCCTGGACAAACTGAGGAAAATACTTCTCGAGAAACAACTCCTTGAATCTCTCCCACACAACATCATCAGTACCTTTCACCACTTTAATAGTCTACCACCAGTAGGTGGCTTCATTCTTCAGATAGTAACTTGCAAACTCAGTCTTCTGCTCCTCTTTCACCTTAACTAAAGTAAATGCCTTATCAATCTCCTTCAACCAAACCCTTGCCTCAATCGGATCTACCGAACCCTTAAATTCTCGTGGATTCACCGCCTGAAAGGTCTTAAAGGTTACCTAAGGGTTGGTCTGCCTCTGCTGTTGTTGAGTTGGATGGACAGTCTGTTGGGCCAAGATCTGAAGAATCTGGGCTACAGCTGGGTCTATGGGACCTGGATTCACATTCTGGTTATTGTTGTCTTGGGTATTATTATTGTTGTTGTTGGTTTCTTCATTTTGGTTGGTAGCACGGGTGTTTCATCTAGGAGTCATTTTCTGTAAAGAATCAAATAACTTATTTAGCCTTTAAATCAAGTCCATTTTATGAAAAGATTTTGTAAAACTGAAACATCTCTTTTTGAAAACATTTTCAATCATTGAACTAAGTAAATTGCATGCTTCTTTACAGAGTGTACACAGGTAAGGGAAAAAGGGTACATGTTATCACAAGAGTTTATATCTGGTACGGTAAGGTAAAACAGGTATAGTAAAGTAATAACAATGCTGGGAAAATGAAAGACACTGGTCTGTATCGAAGTTTGGTGGTATAAGCACAAAACATTTTATTGAAGGCAAAGGTACAACAGGCCTATCCACTAGTCAGCAAGTCTTGTTTAATTATATTCCCACCAAAAGTCTGATTTTACCTATCCCACATTATTATACACAAATTAGTTGTCCCATCATCTCCGTTGTCTAGTTTCAAGTACTCCTCGGGTCACCTGTGTCTCATTCCAAAGTTCCTTCGCATTTCTGTCGACATTTATAGTCCTGATAATGTGTTGAAATCCCCGGATCTACCAATAGGGCTTCTCGTTCCAATAGAATAGCCTCATACTAGAGATTACTGAAGAAATTCATTATCATGGAATACCAAATGAAATTTCAAAACCAAGGAAATTGAATGAGAAGGAATAATGATAAAGATGTAGGTACGATTGAGACAAGTACATAAGATGGCCAGTCTTAGTACCGCATAGTTCACAACACATAATTCGGTGGCGTCCCACCAGACCCTTTTATCACACAGACAAATAGTCAACGCTTATGCATTGTTTGCCCCCAATCGTCCAATAGAATCACCGAGAAAAGAAACAATATTTAGATAGAAAAATTCACAAGTAGGGAAGGAGAGAATCTGATTTATAATGGGATCAACAAAATCTTAAGACGCACCCGCAGCCGAATGTCCAATAGAGTCGGAATCAACAGGTAGACTTGAATAGGTGGTCTCATACTTAGAGGTAGAATATTTCGCATTGGTGCATCCGTCACAACATGTATTATGGCTGACATCGGCGGAAGAGCAGGAAGCAGATCAGATGACGGTCCTCCGATAAAAGGCTCCGAATAATCCGATGATATCGAAATAAAGGAATCTGCCATTGCTGCTATCCGAAAATCACATTGCTCAATACGAATTATGAACTCAGCACGAATCATACTAAAACCTATTATTTAGTCGTATTCAACTTCTTGACGTTCTATTTCTTTATTTCCTAATACTAATCTTAACCCTCTACCCCTTCCCGACAATCTAGGCTTGTGGTAGTGACTTTAAACCGTAGCTCTAATACCAAACTGAAACGCCCTCCAAACCCGGGTCAGAAGATTGGGGGTCCACAACACACATACTTACTATATTTAAACCTGTTTATGAATATAAGAATATATATATATATATATGCAATGACCCTACCTACCATATTCCACGGATCGACGCAGTTTAAAGTATGTCCACAAGTCACAACTTTATGTATATTACAAACGTTCCAAATCCCAACTTATTTTATCTTACAATTGAAGTTCAAACTTTATTACAAACTATTAACACAACCAAGCCAAACATCATCTGCTAGTCTATTCCATTCAACCCGAATACCTAGCTCGTACACTTGTCTGGGGATCCTCGCTACCACCAGTTTCCTTTTTCACTGGAAAAGAGTATAAAACAGATTTGCAAGAGTGAGTTAACTAGCTCAGCAAGTCACAATGGCAGTAACTGAGATTAACAATGATCAACTGAAATGATATAAGAAATCAAGTTTAATGATAAACAATGATTAGAATTGGATATTCACTTTTATTTTAAAAACCAAGGTTAGGCTGTTGATCAGTCACGCACTAACCCTGAGCAAGGCTCCCAACTTTGCTCTGTATACTGGATCCAAGGAACGTATTGGCCTATTATGACCACGAATCTGGTCCGACCACGAATCTGGTCCATAGTTAAAAACAATCCAATTCTAGAATCACAATGTGATAAGCAATGTAACTCAATAGTTGAATCATAAATAACATTTACTTTGAAATATAGGATAATCTGTAATTCCATGAAATAACTAGGAAATCACAAAGGTTGGGTTTCAATCAAGGAAAGAAACAGAAAGCAGAAGACCCAAGGGTTCAAGAGTTACAAGAATTGGTCTTCTGTTACACAAGATATAAGGGTTGGTATGATAGGCAATTTCGTATCAGGAATCAATATGTGGTAGGTATGTATTTTTGGAGTAGTATCGTATAGGTGTGGTTTGTATATGTGAATTCAAGTTAACAGGACCTCATCAAGGACTTTTTAAGACTAATACAAAAAGATTGAGATTAATAAACTTGGCATCGTATAGGACCGCATCAAGTTGATTTGGAAAAGATGACAATTGTTGATAAGAAGAAGCTGTTATGGAAGAAAGATACTCTAGTTGAACCAAAATCCAATATCTTGATAAATCAACTTGCAACATTTGGATTGAGATCCAAGAAACCTAGAGATAAAGCTGGATTAGGTTCTGATGAAGAGAAGATACAAACAGGAGTAGAAGTTACTCTAAGAGATCCTTTCATGTTGACAGACAAACCATATGTGTAATAACTCAAAATTTTGAGACCTTGTAAAACGTTTAATGAATAGTAACCCTGACGGACGGGAAAAACTTTTGAGCCCACATTATATAGTACATGAGAAAATGAGTTTCGGAGTTGATATTACGATTATACGTACCAAATGAGTGTATGTAAACGCTATTAGTTTTCGAAGAAAACGAACTTTGAAAAACGACCGTATTTACGACCCATCGAGGATTACGGGGATCATAATATAATTACGAGATTAAAACCCTACGGATTTATATTCAAGTATGATAATTAAAAATATAAGGATTAAATACTAAAGGAATTACGTCGCAAACCATTTACGAATTAGTATTATGAAAATGTTTATGCAACCGAGCGAACACGTAAACGATTAAATAAATGTAATGCACTAACTAAACCATGGTTAGAAAGTAACCATGGTTACTTCATCAAATAGTGAGCTAACCATAGGATGATCAAGCTAGCTAGAAAAATAGTGTGCTAAGGAAGCTAACCCATGTAGTTAGCTTGTAAGTTAGCAAGCTACTTAGATTTTGTCCCCAAGATTTGCAACAAGAATAAACCTAAGATTCAACCTAGGAGAATAAAAATCAAGTGGAAGATATCACACCCCATTTCCTAGAATCAACCTAGAGAAGCAACCAAGAGAAGCAAGCATAAATACCCCCCACCCCTCATTATTTCCATTCGGCTATTCAAGAAAAGGGGGAGGAATTCAAAATCAAAACTCAAAATCTAGCCATGGTAAAATCATCCCATTAATTCTAAAGATTCCTAGCAATTAAACTAAGGTAAGAAAATTCTTGCATCTCTTTTTATGAAGGTTTGATGGGTGAAATAAAATCAAGAAAGTCACTAGTGAATAGTATGAATAGTAACCTCTCTTTGGTTTCTTGATTTCAATGGTGGTTTTAGGTTCCAAAAATCATACCAAGCACTTCCAAGACTCCACCATCCTCAAGAACACATCTCAAGATTTCAATAAAGGTAAAAATCTTTGGCCCAACTTTATTTAAGATTTATTCTAAGATCCATTTAGTATGTGGTAGTAAACCTAGTTTAATGAGTGGTATTGATGAAATCTTGGTGTTTAAGTTAAGTAGATTTAAGGTTTATTGTTGTTGCCTCAAGAACATGATGTTCTTGAGAGGATTTTGTGTTTTGATGATGAAATGATGATTGTTGGTGGTTATGTTAAGAGTTAGAGCATAAACGAAACCCCAATCGTAAACGTAACTCCGTTAAAACCAACAAATCATAACTTTAAGTTTCTGCAGAAAGTCCGAAACTTTAAATTGTAGTTTCTTGAAACAATAACCCTTTATTATGATATAAAATGTTATAAGGATCTTTTAGGCGCTTGAATCGCTTGATTCCAATTTACGGATCAAAAGTTATGACCATTTTAGTAAAAGTGATTTACGCGACAAAAACTGCTACAAATCACGAACTTTGAAAATATAAAGGATCGACTTAAAATTATTCATAAATCATGAAATTTTTACAGAGAGTAACATATTGAGTTTCCTAACTGCCATAAAAATTTCAAGTGAAAATAATGATTTATCAATTTTATAAAAATATCGAAGCCGAGACCGCACGAGTAGAAACCGTAAGAATCCATAAGCGGAGCCGACGACGATAATGAGAATAAACCTAAGATACATAAAAAAATAAAGCGACCATAATATGAATAATGACTTAAAGGAATAATAAGGGTAGTATAAGTTGAGAGGGTGCATAATAAGTAGCACATGAGTGCGAGTCACCGTAAATTAGAACGGGACCTAAAGAAGTGAATTGTGTTTATGGTTATAGATTTCCGAGCAGAACCTAGAGCATCCTCCACCTCAAGATACCCAGGCAAGTTTACGAATCCAACTCCATTTAATGTTGTGTTGTGAAAGGATTGTTTTATTATCATTGCATAATTACCATATTTGCCATGATACGTAGTTGTTGAATTTTCGCATAATATAGCGATGTTGTACAATAAGTATATATCGTGAAATGTTATTCCGCTTTAAGCGTGACGTATTATATAAGACTAAGAGTCGGTCGGGATTTAAGATAAAACCCGGGAATCATTTCGGTGATATTATAGGACGGTTATAAGTCCATAGTAGTATGTTTTAAAAGGGACTCAACGTCCACTTACGAAACATTAAAACACCTCGAACTTTTATTAAAACGATTTCCCAACGATCATATTCCCTTAACTATATTTTATTGTTCGAATAATAAAGACTATATACTTATTCTATTATCATGGGAGTAGTATACCTCAACTATTATTTATTTCGAACTTGATTAATCATTAAAGATTATTAATTGCGTAAATATAAACTAGTTGAGGAATATTATTTTAAATACTCTTTTAAAGAATAAACTCATTCGAGGTTTAATTATTTATCGATTATCATTTAATTAATTATTACTTATAAAAGGGTTTATTTTTTATTTAAAAATCATAGATCCGATTTAAAATATACTTTCTGATTTTGGAAAATCATTCGAGTAATTTCAGATCGTCGGACTATGTTACCCCGACTTATTTAATATTTCGAATATAAATTCAAGGAGAAACTTCCCCCCCCCCTTATTTAATTATCTGTTGACAACGGTCAACTCACATCCTTAGTACTTCTTCCGAAACTTTCGGAAGTACATATATATATATATATATATACAGTAAAGCTATGCCTATCAACAAGCAAAACGCTTGGAGGAACTTCGATGTGGTTCGAGTTCTCGATATATGATAGAATTTCCTAAAGGACAAGGGAGGGGTAGGATCCAAGTACTTCGTGTATTGGATAGACTACTGGTACCGTAGGAGACGGTACAATATGTGCCTATAGATCTGTGAAGTGTGTGTATACCCGAAATGAGGACACATAGCCCGTATGTGGCAAGGGTGATAACCAAGAAGTGAAGGTGTCATCCCTCTACTAGTAGAAAAGGTTACTTTTATCACAGTATGACTGATCATCGTATGCGGTGGCTCAAACGGATGTCCAAATTCTTCCAATTGGAATTGTGATGCAATACCGTAACCCAAGCCTAGGTGCTGGGATTACTATTAAGGTATTCACAGGATAATAAAATCCCTTAAAGAATTATTTTCATAAAAATGTGTGTATCACCAAGGAAAACTATTTTCGAATAAAACATAATTATCGTATATGATGTTATCATATAGTCATTTTCATACTGTACATTATTATGCTGGGCATTATAGCTCACACTTGTTTTCTTAAATTGACACAACACAACAGTGAATCAAGATGCCTGCCATGAGAACCACGGCCAGGAAACGGGTAGGAAATGGCCAGCTGTTCCGTAGATTATTTGGTGTTGTACCACAGGTAGTCTGAATAAGCTGAATTAGTTTTCAGTTGTTTTTAGTTCGGTTTATTTATAAGTATGACTTATGTAAGATAATAAACAAGAAACGTATATTTGGCCGGAGGACTAGCTTTACTTAAAGGTTACTCCCCGGTAAGACTAAATTACTTTTGGGCTGTAATAAGTATCACTTGATGGTTGAAAGTACTCTAGATATGATGGTTCGTTTCCAAGACAATAACCTGTAAGTGTGTGTGTGTATGTGATAAGTGTGGGGTTGTGAAGCGTGAGTATTTACATATTGTATTGTGAGTTGTGTGGTTGTAATAGTTTAGATGGCGTGGCCTTCGAGATTCCTGACCCTGGGTTTTTGGGCGCCACAGAAATGGTATCAGAGCCTTAGGTTATCAAATCTTGGAAATGATAGCACATAAAATACGTAGACATAGGAAAAATAAAATAAACAATTAGAGCTCAAGTCGAGTTCGTCGTCATGTTGCATGGGTAGTCTTGACAGTTTTACCCTCAAGGGAATTCCGACTCTAAGTTAGTAACACCTTGCCTATTGTGTCAGGTACCAGTGGAGCCTAGGAGGGAGATTGATCCTGTTGATGATGTCATGGTCCCTGAGCGTGACCCTATTCCCGAGCCAGAGAGCCCACCCATTAATGATTCAGATGATGACCCTACTGAGGATGTCCTAGAGGAGGAAACTAACCTTCATGTCCCCATAGCTAATGGCATAGTCTGGAGGGATGTAGAGATGTACCCTCACCCGACTATTCATTCTCCTACACCACCCCCAGGGATTTAGAGCCCTATGCCCTATACTGATGATGACGAGGAGAAGGCGATACGTGCACAGATCCACGAGGTTTATGACATATCCTCTAGCGACCCAGATTCACCTCTACAACCACCGGCGACCATGCATGTAGCTGTACACGACTGGATAGTGGGTCAGCTTAACGCTGAGATCACTGCAGCATATGCTCGCATTGTGGAGTTATGCCATGCACTGACAGCTGAGAGAGCCACCCGACTAGGATACCCAAGGGATTTCAGAGCTGCTTCCCCAGCCATAGTCCGCAGAGAGATCGATGGGATCGAGCTCCGTACCAGGGTTCAGATGAGGATGACAGCGGTTGAAGGATACATCCCGGTATTTGATGCAGAGCTGATGTTGGAAGGAGCAATGGGGAGGGTGCGTGACCTCACTCGCAGTGATAGTGACTAGATATGGACCTTGCAGAAGGATGGGTGACTTGTCACCAATTTTGATAGGATAGCTAGTAGTAGATAGCGTTCCTAGCCCTTTAGGGTACACGGCTTATGTATTTTCATTTCAGTATTCAGGACTAGTAGTAATGTAATATAATCAGGCATGTATGAACTCAGCTAGTTGTTTTGTTCCCTAAGATATAAGTGGGTGACCTTATGAAATATATATCTAAGCAGTTATCAAGAAATTGATGTCCATATTATTACACTTTATAGAAACATGTTAGATAAGAAATGACATGCTTACATATGAATAAAATAATCCAACTGTTATAATTACAACCATGTTGACCAATTTTCCATATCAGAACAATGCCACCCCGTAGAAGAGGAACCAGGGCATGGCCCGTAGAATCTGTTAACCAACAACGGAGTGAACCTGACCCTGTAGTGAATGAGGAAAGTGAAGAACTCTTAGACTATAATGAATATGTTGAGGAAGAATATGTAGAAGAAGAGGCTGAGGATACCCATCAGGGAGGAAATCCCATGAATGAATTTATGGAACTGTTAAGAGCAAATCTAAACCAACAGCTTATTCCACCACAGCCACATGCTGCCCAACAGACTGCAGCTACTGCCTTTAGGGCCTTCAAATCTCTCAAACCCCCAGAGTTTCTAGGATTTGCCGACCCCGTTGAAGCATGGGCCTGGCTCAAAGAAATAGAAAAGTCCTTCGACATACTAAGTGTTGAGGAACGACACAAGACCATTTGTGCGTCTTACATGCTGAAAGGAGAAGCTAACTACTGGTGGGAGTCCAAACGAAACCTAGAGACCGATGCCGTGATTCCATGGGATAGATTTACCCGACTGTTCTTAGACAAGTATTTCCCTAGGTTTATGGAGACCCAGATGGAGATTAAGTTTCTGGAGTTGAAACAGGATAAGATGACTGTAGCAGAATATGAGGCCAAATTTACTGAGTTATCGAGATTTGTGCTTGAATTTGTGAATACCGAAGAGAAGAAAGCGCGAAGGTTTCATTTTGGTCTGAAATAATGGATCCAAAACCGAGTGGCAGTGTTAGAGCTGGCATACTGCCACCTTAGTGCAGAAAGCCTCGATTGTTGAAGCTGGCAGTAAGCAGAGTGTGAAGGAGAAGGAAAATAGGAAAAGGAAGATAGGAAGCCAAGGAATAGGAACCGGGAACAGGAGCCTTCCAAGTAGGTTCATTAGGGGAGCAGTGTCCCAACCTGCACGATGCCCCGGATTCAGAAAGGCCCCGAGTGAGAGCGTTGGCCAGGGCGGTGGACAATCTAGGGCCACATTTCATAGCCAACCCCGCGCCCCAATACCAGAGTGCCAGACATGTAATAGAAGACACCTTGGGATATGCAACCAGGTAAGAGCCCCTCTGAATGTTACAGATGCGACCAACCTGGACACCTTGCCAACAACTGTCCCCAATATAGCAAGACATGTTTCCAATGTGGACACCTTGCCAACAACTGTCCCCAATATAGCAAGACATGTTTCCAATATGGGAAAGTAGGACATATGAGGAAGGATTGCCCGATAATGAAGCCCCCAGTCTCAGGTATGAGCAGAGCTACATCCAATCGACCCCCAGCTGCTAGGACCTTCAACATGACTGTTCAGGATGCTATTCGAAATACTGATGTGATAGCAGGTACCCTTTTGTTAAATTCTGAACATGCCAATGTCCTATTTGACTCTGGAGCAACCAAATCATTTATATCTCAAGATTTTGCTAAAAAGTTAAAACTTAATGCCATACCCTTACGTGAGATATTACAAGTGGAAATAGAAAAGAAAGAAATAATTCCTGTAAATCAAGTACACCCTAAGTGCAAGTTGAACTTAGAAGGGAAGGTCTTCGAGGTCGACCTAATCCCATTCGCGTTAGGAGAATTTGATGTAATCTTAGGAATGGATTGGTTATCCAGTAACGGAGCGCAAATAGATTATGAACAGAAGAGAGTAAAGATAAGAGTGCAGAATGAAAAAGAAGTAGTATTTAAAGGTCAACGATAGAACCAAAAATTTCTAACCATGCTACAAGCAAAAAGATTGTTAAGGAAAGGTAACGAGGCCTATTTGGCTTATGTGGTAGATACCAAAAAGGAAGTCCCTGATATACAGGACATACCCGTAGTAAATGAATTCGAGGATGTATTTCCAGAGAACTTATCAGGGTTACGACCTGACTGGGAAATAGAGTTCGCTATAGAATTAGCAACAGGAACGACACCAGTATCCAAGGCCCCATATAGGCTAGCCCCAGTTGAGATGAAGGAACTAGCTTCTCAATTGCAAGAGTTATTAGATAATGGAATGATAAGACCCAGTATATCGCCATGGGGAGCGCCAGTACTGTTCGTAAAGAAAAAGGACGGCAGTATGAGATTATGCGTAGACTATCGAGAGCTGAATAAGCTGACTATTAAGAATAGGTACCCTCTCCCCAGAATTGATGACCTATTCGACCAACTCAAGGGAGCTGTACATTTTCCAAAATAGATTTGAGAACAGGATACCACCAGTTGAAAATCAAATCGGAAGATATACCAAAGACTACTTTTCGCACTAGGTATGGACACTATGAGTTCTTAGTCATGTCGTTTGGGTTAACCAATGCACCCGCAGCCTTTATGAATTTGATGAACAGAGTGTTCAAAAAGTACCTGGATATAAGTGTTATAGTTTTTATAGATGATATTATGATCTACTCAAAGACAGAGCAAGAACATGCAGAACATTTGAGGATAGTCTTAGAAATCTTGAGGAATGAGAAATTGGATGCCAAGTTCGCGAAGTGCGAGTTTTGGTTAAGAGAAGTTCAGTTTTTAGGACATGTAGTGAGTAGCAAGGGAGTTTTAGTTGACCTTGCCAAAATATAGGCGGTATCCAATTGGGAAAGACCAACTACCCCAACGGAGGTTTGGAGTTTTGTGGGTTTAGCAGGATATTATCGAAGGTTCGTGCAAGATTTTGCTAAGATAGCCAGTCCACTGACTAGACTTACCCGGAAGATAGAAAAGTTTGTATGGACAGAGAAATGTGAGGAGAGTTTTCAAGAGCTGAAAAGGAGGCTAGTGTCAGCACCAGTGCTCGCTCTCCCCGATGGAAAGGGAGAGTTTGTGATATACAGCGACGCATCGCTTAAAGGATTAGGATGTGTACTGATGGAGCATGGTAAAGTTATAGCGTATGCCTCTCGACAATTGAAGGAATATGAGAGTAGATACCCTACGCATGATCTAGAATTAGCAGCCATAGTGTTTGACCTAAAAATTTGGAGACACTACCTGTACGGTGAGAAATGTGAGATCTACACTGACCATAAAAGCCTCAAATATATTTTCACTCAGAAGGAACTGAACATGAGACAGAGGAGATTGTTAGAGTTGATAAAAGACTACGACTACGAAATTTTGTATCACCCGGGTAAAGCCAATGTGGTGGCTGACGCCCTTAGTAGGAAGGAAAGACTCAAGATGTTAATGACATTGGAGGAGTTGATTAAAGAATTTGAAAAGATGGAAATTGACTTGAGAATGACCGGTAAGAGAACGGAAGGATTATTTGAGATTAAGCTAGTGCCAGAGCTGACTGAAAAGATACGAGTATGTCAGGAAAAGAAGATGAGTAAAGAAAGAGGAACATTGACCGGTGAAGAAGTGCGATGCGAGAAGGACGAGAAAGGGATCATGAGGTATGCGTCCTGAATTTGGATTCCAAATGTGCAAGAATTAAAGGATGAGCTGTTGCACGAAGGGCACAACTCTAGATATTCAATCCACCCAGGAAGTACGAAGATGTACCGTGACCTTAAGAAATATTATTGGTGGCCTAACATGAAAATAGAAGTAGCGGAGTGGGTCAGCAAGTGCTTGACATACCAGAGAGTGAAGGCTGAACACCAGCGACCTAGTGGACTGTTACAGTCCCGGGAAATTGCGAAATGGAAATGGGAGCATATAGCCATGGATTTTACGACAGGCTTACCAAGAACAAAGACCAATCAAAATGTCATATGGGTTGTCATAGATAGATTGACCAAGTCCGCACACTTCCTACCAATCAACGAAAGATACAACGTAGACAAGTTTGTGGATATTTACTTGAAGGAAATAGTAGTTAGACACGGCGTTCCGGTAGCCATAGTGTCAGATAGAGACCCGAGGTTTAATTCCCGATTTTGGAGAAGCTTCCAGGAATGCGTAGGCACCAGACTAAACATGAGTACCGCCTACCACCCCCAGACTGATGAACAAAGCGAAATGACTATTCAGACCCTAGAAGATATGCTACGAGTGTGTGCCATTGATTTCAAAGGAAATTGGGATGACCACTTACCCCTGATCGAATTTGCTTACAACAATAACTATCACGCTAGCATAGGAATGCCCCCGTATGAAGCTCTTTACGGAAGAAGATGTCGCTCTCCCCTGTGCTGGGACGAAGTTGGAGAACACAAGATATTAGGACCAGAGTTAGTTCAGCAGACCAAGGAAATGGTAGGACTCATCAGGAAAAGACTAGTAGCAGCCCAGGACAGACAAAAGAAGTACGCCGACCAGACCAGGAAGGATAGGTAATACGAAGTAGGAGATTCTGTGCTATTGAAGGTATCTCCGTGGAAAGGAGTGATGAGATTTGGGGAAAAAAAGGGAAGCTGAGTCCTAGATTCATAGGACCCTTTAAAATTTTGAGGAAAATAGGACCTCTAGCCTACGAGCTCGCCTTACCTCCTAATTTGCAACAAGTGCACAACGTGTTCCACGTGTCCATGTTAAGGAAGTACCATGCAGATGCACGACATGTAATAGAATATGAACAGGTAGATTTACAACCAGACCTGACCTACATCGAGCAACCAGTAAGGATAATGGACCAAAAAGAGCAAGTGCTGAGGAGCAAGACTGTGAAGCTGGTTAGGATCTTATGGAGAAATCAAAATGTCGAAGAGTCACCTTGGGAACTTGAAGACGCAATGAAGAATAGATATCCCCACTTATTTTGTAATTGATTCTGGGACGGAATCCTTGTTAGAGGGGAAGACTGTAAAAACTCAAAATTTTGAGACCTTGTAAAACGTTTAATGAATAGTAACCCTGACGAACGGGAATTTTTTTTGAGCCCACACTATGTAGTACATGAGAAAATGAGTTTCGGAGTTGATATTACGGTTATACGTACCAAATGAGTGTATGTAAACGATATTAGTTTTTGAAGAAAACGGACTTTGAAAAACGACCGTATTTATGACCCATCGAGGATTACGGGGATTACAATATAATTACGAGATTAAAACCCTACGGATTTATATTCAAGTATGATAATTAAAAATATATGGAATAAATACTAAAGGAATTACGTCGCAAACCATTTATGAATAAGTATTATGAAAATGTTTATGCGACCGAGCGAACGCGTAAACGATTAAATAAACGTAATGCACTAACTAAACCATGGTGAGAAAGTAACCATGGTTACTTCATCAAATAGTGAGCTAACCATAGGATGATCAAGCTAGCTAGCAAAATAGTGTGCTAAGGAAGTTAACCCATGTAGTTAGCTTGTAAGCTAGCAAGCTACTTAGATTTTGTCCCCAAGATTTGCAACAAGAATAAACCTAGGATTCAACCTAAGAGAATAAAAATCAAGTGGAAGATATCACACCCCATTTCCTAGAATCAACCTAGAGAAGCAACCAAGAGAAGCAAGCATAAATACCCCCCACCCCTCATTATTTCCATTCGGCTATTCAAGAAAAAGGGGAGGAATTCAAAATCAAAACTCAAAATCTAGCCATGGTAAAATCATCCCATTAATTCTCAAGCTTCCTAGCAATTAAACTAAGGTAAGAAAATTCTTTCATCTCTTTTTATCAAGGTTTGATGGGTGAAATAATATAACAACTCGTGTATTTCTGTATTATTTAAAAATGTAATTATGGAATTATCAAATAAGCAAAATATATGTATAGCTTCTGTCAGCTATGTGTTGTTTTATTATTGTGTATGTGTGATTTTTGATGTACTGGAATTGCCCTCGTAATTAATTATGGAATTGTATTGAATTATTCTCACTTTTAAAAGTGTATTTAATACAAGTTTATTTGTGTAAATATGTGGATTGTCTCTAAAATTGTTTTTTATGACTTTATAAATTCAATATTTATTTTTGGAATTTTATAAAATTTAGAAATCAATATTTCATCAATTATTTAATCCTGTATGATTTTCTGATTGCATTTATTTGTAAAATCTGTATTTAATTCCCGAATTCTTCAAAAATTATGAAACTCATATTTATTTAAGTTTGGAATATTCCGAGAATTTTAAAATTATTTTAGAAATTTATGGGATTAATTTTACCCGCGCGTTGATTCGTTTATTTGAGAAAAGCGGGTATAAAGTGCGCCCTAAAAATTATTTTAAAATTTTGGAATTTATGTTTTTATAAAATTCGGGATATTTCCAACATTTTAAGATCATTTTGATAATTTTCCCAAAACTATTTTTGTGCAACTTGATATCGTTAAGTGGATAATTGTTGGGTAAATTTTGGATTAAAGCAGAAAGAGAGATACGTGTCAGTTTTTAGTAAATTAAGGGGCGCATGTATCAATTCTGTTGCAACACCTGTCACTCGGGGAATTGATAAAAAAAAGGTTAGAGAGGAGATAAACACGGTTGTGTCCATCCCCTCCTTCCCCTATTCTTTCGGTTCCAAGCTCTCTGTGAATTCTCCCCTCCCATTCTCTTTGTTACTCTCTCTTATTCTCCTTTTCTTCTCGCCTGTGCTTGCCCGGTATTCGGTGAGTGCTGCCGCTTTTCCCTCTTTTTCCGCCCGCTCTATTTCGGCCTCCCCTGTAGACTGTGGTTGTCGATTCCTTGTTGATTACATGCATATATATATATATACGAATTTATGTGTGTGTGCTTTAACCTGGTTGTTGGTGTTGTCGCCGCCTCCTCGGAATTTCTGGTGAGGTGTGGCGGCGCCATGGTATTGCTGCGCGTGTTCCGTGTGTTGTAATATGTTGCCTTCTATATATCTTCTTTGTCGATTCTGAATATTTGGTAATTCGAGTTATTAAATTAAATTTCTGTAAATGTCTCGTTCGAATATTATGATGAATGTCGAATTAATAAATTATAATTATTCGGAATTTTATCGGTGAAGTTCGTATGGAAACCCGGAATATTCGGGTACCGACGAATTTTACCGCCGTCCTCGATGAATTTTAACGAGCGGACGGTGGACGATGATGAATTAATTCTGAGTCCTAATATTTTAAAATAAATAAATGAATAAAATATGATTTAAAAATACAAAAATGCGATTAATAATTATATTTAGTTGGTATTGGTGAATTTGTGAATTGGCGTTGTCGACTGAAATCGGTAGTTGGGAATTGGATTGTAGTTGGTATTGGATTTGGTTGTGATTGATCTGACGTCGAGTTGTTCGACGGGATAGTCCAATAAATAGAGGAGGTGATGTCAGGATTTCGAAAGATTACTACTTCGGAAATTCAGATACATTTCCTATAATTATCGGACTTACCCATCTAGTCGTTTACTTATATTTTTATAGATAGAACGTTTCTCAATTTAATTTTTGGTACAGATACTAACTCGGATTAGTACGACCTTGAGTTGTATTTGATTAACCGTTACTCAGATAAACTTACTAACCTATGTTGGCCGGTTTATCTTACTAACGATTAATTACGTATAAATTCGGTTTTGCTAGTCTAGGTTAAAAGTCAAAACCAAGATTCCAAAACCTATTCTCTGTATCAAGAATATTTGTATATTCCGAAAATGATTAGTGAACGGGGTTGTGAATGTATGAACCTTAATTATATGTGAGTTATGATAATCCGAATATATGCGAGTCGGGATTGTTATCATTTGGGTAGGATTGTTCGAGAGGGTATGTCAAGTATACCTAGACATCTAACGTAGGGTATTTCAGCTCTGTAGGTTCTAGTCGAAGGACTCAAGAATTGATATCGAACTAAGATAACTTAGTGATCAGTCGACAAGCGCAGTGAGGTTCCTAAGCGAAGGACCTGAGCGTTGAAGTCGGATCCAGGATAGTCAAATAGTAAAGCGATAAAGCCGAGTGTCCCGAATTGGTTCAAGGTCAATCAGAGATAGTTGTAACGCTTTGCAACGCAAGCACCCATGACCATTCTTTTATGGTTCAGTACGTATGAATAGCTAAATGTTTTACTTTCGTAATAGAACAGAAATGTTTTAAGTTACGTATCCCCTGTAGTTATAAATCACTGTTTTCAAATTGTTTTGGGGATAAGTAACTTCGAAAGGTACCTATCTCGAATGAAATGATTTAAGAACTAGATTTTATATGTGCGCTGGTTAAATAAATGATTTTAAAAATAAGATAGGTACAAATGTTTTGAAAACTGGATAAAACGGTCAGATTAGGGATACATTGGGGCCAGAGTAGGCCTATTGAGGTGGCGTAAGAGGCTAATTCGGTTGCGCATAATATAAAACCGATTAGTCCAGCAGGTCAGAGACCTAGCTAGTCTCTGAGTTCCGGAGCAGGTATATAGGATGGCAGTGAGAGCCGTCCAGTGTTGATAGCCTGATCAGTTGTCTTCACATATCCGTAAGTATCTGATTTGGCTTTGTGATTCTTGTAACGGAATAAGTGAGTTATACTGTGGATTTGGAAATGAAGATAACATGCTAAAATTTAACTCTGGTAGTTATACACAGCACACTACTGATTTTATGGTTTTACAGAGCATGCTAGTTTTGGTATCCAGTTTATGAATTATTTTATATATTTTGCAAGCGAGCTATAGTCTCTGTTCCTATCATTGCTTTATCATAAACTGTGTTACATGTTATTCATATAGTGGTGCTACTGAGCAAGCAATTGCTCACCCTTGCAGAATATTTTATATGCATTGCAGATGCCTAGGAGATTCTTCTGTGATCGTTGGGCAGAGTTCCAGTTCCCTTCGTGTCGGACTCCTCTGAGATGGTTGTGTTCGACCAAGGGTGGTCTGTTGAGTTGATGTGTTAGGTTAGCTGCGTCAGGAGATTGCAGTAAGTTGGTTCGTGTTAGTTGTAACCTAAATCATACTTAAACCTAGAAAAGGTTTTGGTAAAGGGGTCGTAGTTATGTTTTAGATTGAATTATAATTGTTATTATTGTTGTTGATGACGTCAACTCCTGACCCCGGGGTTGAGGCCGTCACAGTTGGTATCAGAGCTACAGGTTTGAGTCCCTAATTTTGGTTATGAGTAGAGTGAAAAGAGTATGGGAAGGTTCATATATAGATGTGAGTCAGCAACTCAATCAGATGAGCAAGTCTATGAGTTCAGTCAAGGGTTTCAGAAGTGTAACCCTGACGTTTGTTGAGGATTGACTGGAATTGCCCTAGTTTAGAGTACGTCTCCTTCGTATATGTATTATTATTAACGTTTGTTAGAGATTTCTAGTTTTTCCCTCGAGAAAACGAGTCTCATTGCTAGGATTCAGCATTGAGCGGACCCTTGTTGTGTTAGTTGAAGAGACGCTAATGTTATTCCTAAATATCACATCTTTTGTGTCAAGGAATGTTATTGGCCAATTATGTGACCTTTGTGAGTTTGAATAGTATGATAATAGTTAGTGGCCGCTATGACGACCAAGTTTTATAGTGAATGTGGATCAGAACGAGAGGTGGTATCCTCGAACCCTTCTATTTCTTCCCTGAAATGTATTTTGCTTCCAGAGTAGTTGTTTCCGATTCCATAAGTTGCTTATTTTCCCCGTGAGAAAGTTGTGAACCCGAAATAATCTATTTAGGGTTCTGTTGATCTCATTACAAATCAGACTCTTTCTTTTCTATTTGTGAATTTCTTATCTAAACATTATTTCTTCCCTCGATGACTTTTTCGGTTGATTGGGGCAAACAATGCATATAAATTGACCATTTGTCTATGTGACAAAAGGGTCTGGTGGGACGCCACCAAGTTATGTATTGTGAACTGTGCGGTACTAAGACTGGCCATCTTATGTACTTGTATGGTTGCTCTCAGTCAAACCTATATCTTCTTCACAGTTTCTTCTTATTTGATTCCCTTGCGTTTGAAATTTCTTTTGATATTCTATGAAAATGAATTTTTGCGATTGAATGGTCCTCGTTATTGAAAGCAAGTCAGAGTAACTGTTAGGAAGAAGAAAGCCTAGTATCCGGATGTTAGTTAAGATTAATGGTAACCGTGAGAGTTCAGGATCTAAGGATGGAGTTATAGTCTCGGGAAAGGTAATTCAGTGATTATTGAATCCCTTGAGGGTGATAAAAAAATTATCCCTAGAGAAAAGGTTGGTTAAAATTTAGACTATGGTGCCTGGAAGAATTTAGCGTTCCTTAAAATTGACCTGATTTACTAGTTTGTTCAATGTAGGTGGGTGATATAGCCAGCCAAGTCTTGTGTTATATTAAAGTTGATATAGTAATTAAGTAGTGGCGGGAAGTTAGTCGGTTGTTGTTATATTGAGAAGTCATGCGGCAGTGCTTAGTTTCCTTGTATTTTAGTTTCCTGAACTGTTATTGATTCTGCTACTATCATTGTTGCTATGATTGCCGGTGCTATTAATCAAGTTTTCTTTGTAAATGAACCCCGATATTAAGGACATGGGTATTTTATTGGGCAACATTTTCCTGATACAGGTGCACCGTTTAAACGGTGATATCTTTTGTCAAACATTTTGTTATGTTTTGAATAAACTCATTTATATATTCCAGGAAAATGCCACCCAAGAAAGCTACCCAGTCTAAAAAAAATAGTAGTAGTTTTGCAGAGGGTCCAACTATAAATGAAATTCCAGATTTGTTGCGCTAGCAGTAGAGACAACAATTGCGGTTAATCTAACAAGTTCAGCAGCAGTAATCACTGTTGCAGCAGCAACAACAAAGAGTGAACCAAAGTGTTAGTTTCAAATCTTTCCAGAGTGTTAGACCCCCCTGAGTTTAAAGGTGAACCTAATCCAGTAACTGTTGAAGCATGGTTAAAAGAAATGGAGGAAGTTTTCGACCTTGTGCAAGCAAGTGAATTATTGGTGGAAATCAACCAGAGCGTTAAAAGGAGAAGGCCCTGTTTCATGGGCTAGGTTTACTGAGTTGCTTTTGGAAAGGTATTTCCCAGATTATGTGCGGAGTCAAATGAAAACTGAGTTTCTAGAACTGAAACAAGGTGAAAGCAGTGTGTTGGGATTTGAGGCCAAGTTTACAGAATTGGCCCGATTAGTTCCTGAGTATGTAAGTATGGAGAGTAAGAAGGCAAGGAGGTTCCAACAAGGGTTGAAGCCCGAAATTCGCAGAGGAGTTGTGGCGTTACAACTCAAGACATACTCCTCTATGGTTCAGGTCGCCCTAGTAATGGAAAGTGACCAGAGGTTGACTGTTAAGGAAGAAAGTGATAAGAAAAGGAAGTCGGAAGGTGTTAGGATTGAGCAGACCAAGGAGAATCCAGTTAGAGATTTGAGAGTCGGTTTGGCTGAAGCAGGAGTTATGTATCACAATTATGGAATAGTGGCCATATTGCAAGGAGTTGTAGAACGATTATTCAAGATATTACATCCTAAGGGCCAACATCTAGCTCAGCTAGAGATAGAACTTTTAAAAGAACCAAGAAATTAAGAGTTTAGAAGTTGGACATAGTTGCAATTGATCTGACACCCTTTAAGTTGGAGGGGTTTGATGTGCTTTTAGGATTGAGTTGGTTGTCCTGTATTATGGCAAGGAGTGGTTTTTATAATAAGCGAAGTGTAAAGTGTACAGAAGCCAATATCAAGGTAAGTTTTTGAATGCAGAAGCAATATAAAGAAATCTTCCAAATATGCGAGAAAAGAAGTAATAAGCTAAGTATATAAGGTAGATCCACCATATGTAAAGATACGAAGAAGTGAATACTTAAGCCAGAGGAATTTTTGGTAATAAATAAATGCCCTGGAGTCTCTGGAGGTCATTGGAACGAAATAATTAGTTCGATAATTGTAAAAGTTATTGGAAGGAGGAGAATGAACCTACCATATATAGTCCATTGAGGTGCACCAGTGATGTTGCTGGGAAAGAGGAATGAAATTATGAGATTGTGTACTGATTATCGGGAATTTAATAAAATGATAAATAAGAATAGGTAACCTCTATAAAGGATTGGTTACTTATGTGATTTAATTCAATGAGTGTGTGATTTTTACGGGATTGACTTAAGATACAGTATGAGGGCATGTCAAGAATTGCAATTAGGATGAGTTATGAGCGTTGCAAGGTTGGTGAGATTATGTGGAATGACAGGTGTATGAGTCGTCTATAAAGATTTAAAGAACATGGTGTATAAAGAGTACTTGGATAAGCAAATTGTATTTATTGATAACATCCTCGCCCATCTAAGGTGCAATATCCGGGATATATCGTGTAATTATTTTTGCTATTATATAATTATTATGTGTGTTCAGTATCTATTCTGTGAGTTAATTGTTAAGTGTTATCTGTACTTGAATATTCAAAAATAATATTAATTGAGTATTTTAATTTTTATATGTCCAAAATAAAATATAGATAATTGTCATATCTTCCTAATTATTTTTATGTTGGTTTATGGATTTATAAGAATCATATGAAATTTCTAAAATCTTTTTCCAGGTAATTAAAATCTATTTTATAAAAACGGGAACCAACCGACGTCAACCGTTGTTACGTTTTTGGAACCCGAAACTCTTTCGAGAACTCCTTCCTAACCTAATTATAATATTTCGAGCATATTCCATGTTTCGACTTTTTCGATCCGGCGTACGGTTTGTCCTACGCGGGTCCCGGCGCAACATTTTCGATACAATATTCGTTTCGGTAAATCAATAAGACCCGTATTTTCGATAAACGGGAGCTTTTTATTAAACTATCACAATTATCACTTCGTAATACGTGTAACCAGGCGCTGAGACCAAGATCGCAGTACAAATTGTACTGATTTGGATAATTATCCCGAAAATCGATACCGTTTGGATCAGTTTTTACAAATAAATGTACCGTTTTATATCCGGAATGATCCAAAGGGATACAAATTTTCCGTAATTATAAATAGCCTTTTACCGTATTTTATTTCGTATCAAAATCATTTGCAGATAGTTAATTATATAATTTTCAGAGAAAAGCCCTAATTTCCCAAAACTGTTCTAAGAATCAAACAATAAAATGAAGACATTACCGATCTCTGTTTTCAAAGCTTGAGTAACCAAAACGAAGGATTTGAAGTGTTCTATCAGATTCTGAGCTTTGTTTCACTGCAGAAATCAAGGTTATTTTTCTAAAAATTTATTTATTTTCGAATTTATTTTATTAAAAATATGATTTTTTGTTCGGATGATTGTTTGTATGATTTGATGATTGCATGTTGTAGAGCTTGTTTTCCTGATGATTTTCATATGTCATACGTCTGATTTGGAGTTCAATAACATGTTCAAATTTGAGTTTGATTTTCGAATTTCAAAATTAGGGTTTATAACCCGTATGAATGTTCTTAATTAAAATTTGGGGGTTTCTTATTATGTGATAGATTGATATTGTGTTATAGTGGGTTGTGTTCTCTGTGAAATTTGCAATCTAGTCGTATAAGTTTCATGAACCAACGAGGTTTGTAGAGAAGGGAGTTGTGTTTTGAAGTTTTCCGATTTTCGCCGGAAACTGGAAAACTTCACGGCCAAATACCGGCCAACTCAGGGATTGTTAGGATGAATTGATTGCATGGTTATGTTCCTGATGTTGTGCAGATGTGATCTGGAGGTGTTGATGGGATGAGGACGCCGGGAACGTGTTCTCCGGCGAACCCGACTGTTTTCCGGCGAAGAGCTGGAAAATTACAGTTTAGTATCTCAACTTTTGAAAACGATGCAGTTAGGTCCCTGAAGTTTCCAGACTTTGCAAATTTAGGATTCCTGTTTATAAAATATTTAAAAATCATATTTCCTATTTATTTTTATTATAAAAATTCATTTTTAAAATTCTGAAAATTCTAAAAATTATTATTTTAATTCTGAAAATTATTTTTAATTCACAAATAAATCTAAATTAATTAGTTAATTAATTTCAATTAATTTATAATTGATTAATTGGTCAATTAATTCAAAAATTAATCGATTAATTGATTTAATTAATTATTAATTGATTTTAATTAGTTATTTAATTAGATTTAATTATTTAAAAATGATTTAAAAATTCTGAAAAATAGTTTCGAGCTTTAAAATATTATTCTAAATTATTTCCAAGACTCGATAATTATTCTAAAATTATTTCGGAGCCAGAATGGGCCAACCGAACCCTGTTTATTAACCCGAAATTGATCCAACGACCCGTTTTAATTCCGAAAAATGTTTTAAAAATCATTTTAAATACCAGAAAGTCTATTTATGACGCGAGACTTCTTTATAAATAATATATCATTGATTACGTGATGTATTATGTGCTATATGTGACTTGTTAATTGACTATCAGTCTATATATTCGGTGTTTACTTGATTATTGCATAACTTTCAATCCGTTAATCGGATTTGGGTAAAACGAAGGGTAGATAGAAGTATGTGTTGAATAGAATTCCATGAGTAAATTATTGATAGATGCTTATGTTATGTGAGCAGAAGAGGCAAGACGTAGGAAAGGGAAACAGGTAGTTGAGGAGTAAAACGGTTGTGATTGGAAGCGAGTGCAGTGTAGTAAGCTAATACCAGGCAAGTGTTCTGAACTTCTCGAGATATTGTAGTACTTGATAATCCTGTGATATTACAAGTGCTTTGAAGCACAGAAACCTAAATCCTGATTTCAGTTATTGTCCTTGAGCCATGAATCATATTCTTTCTAATCCATTGATTATTGTATACCCAAACAAGAACCACAAATCTACGATACTACTCTACAAATACATACAAACTAAATACCAAACACTGAAATGAACTATTATATACTCAACCCATGGTATCTTATACTTTCCTTGAAACCTTGAAACGTTGATTCCTTTGTTATCCAATTCTTTCATTACCCAGCATCCAAGCTTTTAAATTGCCTTATTGATCCTTACAAGGATTGAAACCCTTTCATTATTAAACATTTATTGTTGTTAATGATTTCGGTTATTGTTTATTATTGCATACTCTGTTATTATGTTAGAATTGGATTGTTTTAATAAAATTGTGGACCAGATTCGTGGTCAGACCATATAATGGTCAAGTTAGGCCAATGTGTGCCTTGGATCCAGTAGTTAGAGCAATGCTGTGTGCCTTGCTCAGGGTTAGTGTGTGACTGATCAGCAGCCTAACCTTGGTTTTTAAATTAAAAGTATAATATCCAATTCTAAATCATAATCCATTGTTCACTTGATGTCATAACCATATTCACCTGATGATCATTATTCTCAATTTTGTCATTGTGACTTGCTGAGCTAGTTAGCTCATTTGTGCGATGTTGTTTATATTCTTTCCAGTTAAAAAGGAACCAGTTGGTAAAGAGGATCCCCAGTCCAGCGCGAGAGCTAGGGGTTCAGGTTGAGAAAGCTGAGCTAGTAGGCTTCTTTTGGAATAATTTAAGTTTGTAAAAGTTTGTAATAATGTTTAATACTCAGTTTGAATTTGAAATAGTTGGGATTTGAACGGTTTGTAATATATTAGTGTGTTTGGATTGTGTGCATACTTTAACCTGTTGCGGTCCGTGGTGGTTGGTAAGTAGGGTCATTGCATATATTATTATTATCTTTATTATTGTTATAAGCAGGTTATAATTAAGGTGTGTGTGTGGACCCCAAACTTCTGACCCGGGTTTGGAGGGCGCCACAGGTTTGGTATCAGAGCCACAGGTTATAAGTCACTAACACAAGCCTAGGTTGACGGGAATTGGTAGAGGGATAGGATTAGAAGTAAGGTATAGGATGATAGAACATTGAGAGGTTGAGTGTTATGGTATAACCGGTATTAGTATAGTTTGTGTCGTGGTACGAGATTCTTATATTACGATATGATTTCAGATAGCAGAGATGGCCGACTCTTTTATTCCCGTATCAGCTGATCACTCAGAGCCTTCAGTTGGAGCACCAGCATCGGATCCACGTCATGTTATTCCACCAGCATTGGCTATTCTACCTCCACCGGTGTTGCAGCCCGTACCATTGCAGGCTATTCCACCTCCAGGCATGAGGCCACCTGTTAGAGGACCCCCACCGGCTGATTCAGATTCCAGTGGGCATTCAGTAGCGAGTGCCCCATTCCAGTCTACATTGCCCCCAGTTCCTTATTACCGGTATGAGGCTCTTCTATTGGAGCGTGATTCCTTGTTGGCTCAGATTAGAGAGTTACAGCATATCATTAGGACTACAGATGTTGATCGTGGTGTGAGGGAGCTTCGAGAGGAGATTCATGTGACACGGAAGGTTCTTGAGGCTAGGCTACATGGAGCTACACTACCTGGCAGAGGCCCTGATGCACTGCTGGGCTGGGCTACTGAGGTGATGGAGGACTTTGAGAGGCTGGCAAGACCAGAGTTTCCTTGGAGCTGAGTTAGAGATTTTGAGATGGAGATGCTGAGCAGTGTTGTTATGGTTATGTAGTATGGACAGTAGTGTGTAGTGTGTATCAAAAGACTTTTGAGTTGTATTTATAGACTAGCGATGCTGACTAGTGAGTAGGTTGTTGTACCCTTTTTGCTTTTACTTTCGAAGCGTCTTTACGCTTGTACTACCTAAAACTTTTGATCTATATATCAGTACCTTTTCCTTTCCAACACTGTCATTTACTTTATTGCACCTGTTTTACTTTACCTTATTTATTGCACCAGTATATCCTGTGATACCATGTACCCTATTTTCTATAACTGTTTATATTTTGTAAAGAAGCATGCAATTTACTTAGTTACAACTGTTTTCAAAAAGAGATATTTCTATTTCACAAAACTTTTCTTTTATACAAAGATTTGATTTAAAAGCTAAATAAATTGATTGATTCTTTACAGAAAATGCCTCCCAGAAGAAATAGCCGCACCAACACCCAGAATGAAGAAACCAACAACAACAACAATAACAACCAAAATGATATAAACCAGAATGTGAACCCAGGACCCATGGACCCAGCAATAGCCCAGATTCTTCAAATCTTGGCCCAACAAACAATTCACCTGGCACAACAACAGCAGAGATAGACCAATCCCCAGGTAACTTTCAAAACTTTTCAGGCAGTAAACCCACCAGAATTCAAGGGTTCCTTAGAGCCAATTGAAGCAAATGTGTGGTTAAAGGAAATAGAGAAGGCTTTTGCCTTGGTAAAAGTGAAAGAGGAGCAGAAGGTTGAATTTGCAAGTTACTATCTAAAAATGAGGCCACCTATTGGTGGGAAATGGTGAAAACATTGGAAAGCACAGATGTTATTACTTGGGAAAGGTTTAAGGAATTGTTTTTAGAAAAGTATTTTCCTCAGTTTGTTCAGGATCAAATGGAGCTGAAGTTTTTAGAATTAAAGCAAGGGAACATGTCGGTAACAGATTATGAGGGGAAGTTTGAGGAATTGTCAAGGTATGTGCCGTCGTATGTTGATACTGATAGAAAGAAAGCTAAGAGATTCCAGCAAGTCTTGAAGCCATGGATCAGAGGGAAGGTAGCTATTTTTGAATTGGATACCTATGCCGGGGTTGTACAGAAAGCTATGATCGCAGAGACAGAGAGTGAGATGTTCCAGAAAGAAAAGGAAAGCAAGAAAAGGAAAGTTGAGGGAAGTGAGGGTCAGTCACAAACAGGGAAGTTTCCAAATTTTAAGAAGGGCAAGTTTCAGCCAGGGAGAAATTTTAATTTCAGAAGAAAAAATGCAGGAGACGGAGGCCAGGGCAATCGTTCAGCTAATGTGAATCAGCCGAATCAGTTGAGATTAACTTTTCCAGATTGTCAAGTATGTGGAAAGAAACATGGAGGAGTTTGTAACAAGTTGAATGTGGTATGTTTTAAATGCAACCAGAAAGGGCACTACTCGAGGGAGTGCCGAAATCAGCCAGCAAGAGAGCCAGCAAATAAGGATCAGCCTATCCGGAATCCAGCAGTGAAAGTTCCAGTTATTGGATTTACATGCTTTAAATGTGGGAAGCCAGGACATATGGCCAGGGATTGCAAGACACCAACCCCAGTCAGTAATGCATTAAGGATTATGGAATCTACCCCAACAGTGAATGAGACTCCGAGGGCTAGAGTTTTTGACATGTCAGTGAAGGATGCGATCCAGGATACGGATGTCGTGGCAGGTACGCTTAATGTGAATTCTTTATGTGCCAAAGTGTTAATAGATTCGGGAGCAACTCGATCGTTTGTTTCACAAGATTTTGTTAGTAAGTTAAATTGTCCAGTTGGGTATTTAAATGAAATAATGACTGTGGAATTAGCAAATCAAGAACGTGTAACTGTTAACCAAGTTTGTGGGAATTATGAGATTGAGATTTCTGGTAGTAAGTTTTGTGTAGATTTGATACCGTTTAAGTTAGGAGAATTTGACATTATATTAGGAATGGATTGGTTATCTAAGCATGATGCTCAGATAGATTGTCGAAATAAGAAAGTAATGGTGAAAACGCCAGACAAAAGAATAGTAACGTTCAAGGGACAGAAGCAGGTAAAGAAGTTCTTAACGATGATTCAAGCCAAGAAGTTACTACGACAAGGATGTGAGCATTTCGTAGCATATGTGATCGACAGAAGTCAGGAGCCAGCAAAACTTGAAGATATTCCAGTTGTAAATGAATTTCCAGACGTATTTCCCGACGAGTTACCAGGACTTCCTCCAGATAGAGAAATTGAATTTGCAATCGACTTAGCACCTGGAACCGAACCAGTATCCAAGGCCCCGTATAGAATGGCGCCCGTTGAGATGAAAGAGTTAGCAAAGCAATTGCAAGAGCTGTTAGAGAAAGGAGTAATTAGACCCAGCGTATCCCCGTGGGGTGCACCGGTATTATTTGTCAAGAAGAAGGATGGAAGCATGAGACTGTGCATCGACTATAGGGAGCTCAACAAGTTGACGATCAAGAATAAGTATCCGTTACCCAGAATTGATGATTTGTTTGACCAATTGAAGGGAGCCAAGTATTTCTCCAAAATCGATTTAAGATCGGGATATCATCAACTAAAGATCAAACCAGAAGATATACCAAAGACAGCTTTCAGAACAAGGTATGGGCATTAAGAGTTTTTAGTGATGTCTTTTGGATTGACCAACGCCCCAGCAGCGTTTATGGACCTGATGAACAGAATTTTCAAGGAATATTTGGACAAGTTCGTTATAGTATTTATAGACGATATTTTGATCTATTCAAAAATGGAGGAGGATCATGCGGAACATTTAAGGACAGCTTTGGAGATTTTAAGGAAAAAGAAGTGATATGCTAAATTGTCGAAGTGTGAATTTTGGCTACAGGAAGTTCAGTTCTTAGGACACATAGTCAGTAACGAAGGGATCAAAGTGGACCCGGCAAAGATCGAGGCAATTACGAATTGGGAAAGACCGAGAACACCCACTGAGGTAAGAAGTTTCTTGGGATTGGCAGGATATTATCGACGATTCGTTCAGAATTTCTCAAGAATTGCAACACCATTGACAAAGCTTACACGAAAGAATGAAAAGTTTATATGGAATGACAAGTGTGAAGAAAGTTTTCAGGAATTGAAGCGGAGATTAATCACAACACCTGTTTTGTCACTTCCAGACGATCAAGGGAATTTCGTAATTTATAGCGATGCTTCCTACAAAGGATTAGGATGTGTTCTTATGCAGCACGACAAGGTGATTGCGTATGCGTCAAGGCAATTGAAACCACACGAACAGAAGTACCCTACTCATGATTTGGAGTTAGCAGCTATAGTTTTCGCTTTGAAGATTTGGAGACATTATTTGTATGGAGAAAAGTGTGAGATTTTCACGGATCACAAAAGTTTGAAATATATATTTACCCAGAAGGAACTTAATATGAGACAAAGGAGATGGTTAGAATTGATCAAAGATTATGATTGCTCAATTAATTATCATCCCGGTAAGGCGAACGTTATAGCAGACGCGTTAAGTCGGAAGGAAAAGTTAAATGTATTATCCGTACCTGAAGAGATATATAAAGAATTTCAAAAATTGGAATTGGAGATTAGAATTTGCAAGCCTGAGGAAGCAAAAGTGTACGGTATGATTTTCCAACCGGAGTTATTGGAGAAAATAAAGAAATGCCAGAAAGAGGTAATGGATCAAGATATAAATAGTTTGGTAGGTGAGGAATTATGCACGCAACAAGATGATCAAGGTATTCTTAGGTTTTCTTCAAGAATTTGGATTCCACCAGTAACGGAGCTGAAAAATGAAATTTTACAAGAGGCACATAGTTCAAGATATTCCATCCATCCAGGGAGTACCAAAATGTACAGAGATTTAAAGAAGAATTATTGGTGGCCAAATATGAAGAGGGAAATTACGGAATGGGTTAGCAAATGTTATACCTGTCAGAAAGTTAAAGCGGAGCATCAGAGACCAAGTGGATTGCTACAGCCATTGGAGATTCCAGAGTGGAAGTGGGAACATATTGCCATGGATTTCATAGTTGGATTACCAAGGACAAGGGCTAATCATGATGCCATTTGGGTTATAGTAGATAGACTTACCAAGTCAGCTCATTTTCTGCCTATAAATGAAAGATTTTTGCTCGACAAGTTAGTTCATATGTACTTGAAAGAGATCATAGTTCGTCATAGAGTTCCAGTGTCTATTGTATCTGATCGAGATCCAAGATTTAAATCAAGATTTTGGAAGAGTTTTCAAGAATGTTTGGGAACAAGATTGAATATGAGTACGGCCTATCACCCCCAAACGGATGACCAAAGTGAAAGAACGATCCAGACAATCGAGGACATGCTACGTGTTTGTGCTATTGATTTCAAAGGAAGTTGGGACGAGCATTTACCCCTAGTAGAGTTTGCTTATAACAACAGTTATCACGCCAGTATTGGGATGCCACCTTATGAAGCCCTTTATGCACGTAAATGTAGATCTCCAGTATATTGGGACGAAGTAGGAGAACGCAAAATACTCGGACCTGAATTGGTGCAACAGACAAAGGAAGTTGTTGAAATTATCCAGAAAAGATTAATAGCCGCACAAGATCGTCAAAGGAAATATGCAGACCAGTTAAGAAAAGACATGGAATTTGAAGAAGGAAGCTTGGTATTATTAAAAGTATCACCGTGGAAAGGACTAACGAGGTTTGGGAAGAAAGGGAAGCTAAACCCAAGATATGTCGGACCTTTTGAAATCCTTAAGCGTATTGGCAAGGTAGCTTACGAGTTGGCGTTACCTCCGTACATGGAGCACATTCACAATGTTTTTCACATATCAATGCTTAAGAAATATAATCCAGACTCCAGGCATATAATAGAATATGAGCCAATAGAACTTCAAGCAGATTTATCATATGTAGAGAGTCCGATAGAGATTCTAGAGGAAAGAGAGAAAGTATTGAGAAATAAAGTGGTAAAGTTAGTAAGAGTATTGTGGAGAAACCCAAAGGTTGAAGAGTCAACCTGGGAGTTAGAAAGTGATATGAGAAAAAAATACCCTTATTTGTTTTCTTAGAGATTCTGAGGACAGAATCCTTTTAAGGGGGGAAGGATGTAATATCCGGGATATATCGTGAAATTATTTTTGCTATTATATAATTATTATGTGTGTTCAGTATCTATTCTGTGAGTTAATTGTTAAGTGTTATCTGTACTTGAATATTCAAAAATAATATTAATTGAGTATTTTATTTTTTATATGTCCAAAATAAAATATAGATAATTGTCATATCTTCCTAATTATTTTTATGTTGGTTTATGGATTTATAAGAATCATATGAAATTTCTAAAATCTTTTTCCGGGTAATTAAAATCTATTTTATAAAAACAGGAACCAACCGACGTCAACCGTTGTTACGTTTTTGGAACCCGAAACTCTTTCGAGAACTCCTTCCTAACCTAATTGTAATATTCCGAGCATATTCCATGTTTCGACTTTTTCGATCCGGCGTATGGTTTGTCCTGCGCGGGTCCCGGCGCAACATTTTCGATACAATATTCATTTCGGTTAATCAATAAGACCCGTATTTTCGATAAACGGGAGCTTTTTATTAAACTATCATAATTATCACTTCGTAATACGTGTAATCAGGCGCTGAAACCAAGACCGCAGTACAAATTGTACTGATTTGGATAATTATCCCGAAAACCGATACCGTTTGGATCAGTTTTTACAAATAAACGTACCGTTTTATATCCGGAATGATCCAACGGGATACAAATTTTCCGTAATTATAAATAGCCTTTTACCGTATTTTATTTCGTATCAAAATCATTTGCAGATAGTTAATTATATAATTTTCAGAGAAAAGCCCTAATTTCCTAAAACTGTTCTAAGAATCAAACAGTAAAACGAAGGCGTTACCGATCTCTGTTTTCAAAGCTTGAGTAACCAAAACGAAGGATTTGAAGTGTTCTATCAGATTCTGAGCTTTGTTTCAGTGCAGAAATCAAGGTTATTTTTCTAAAAATTTATTTATTTTCGAATTTATTTTATTAAAAATATGAATTTTTGTTCGGATGATTGTTTGTATGATTTGATGATTGCATGTTGTAGAGCTTGTTTTCCTGATGATTTTCATATGTCATACGTCTGATTTGGAGTTCAATAATATGTTCAAATTTGAGTTTGATTTTCAAATTTCAAAATTAGGGTTTATAACCCGTATGAATGTTTTTAATTGAAATTTGGGGGTTTCTTATTCTGTGATAGATTGATGTTGTGTTATAGTGGGTTGTGTTCTCTGTAAAATTTGCAATCTAGTCGTATAAGTTTCATGAACCAACGAGGTCTGTAGAGAAGGGAGTTGTGTTTTGAAGTTTTCTGATGTTCGCCGGAAACTGGAAAACTTCACGGCCAAATTCCGGCCAACTCAGGGATTGTTAGGATGAATTGATTGCATGGTTATGTTCCTGATGTTGTGTAGATGTGATCTGGAGGTGTTGATGGGGTGAGGACGCCGGGAACGTGTTCTCCGGCGAACCCGATTGTTTTCCAGCGAAGAGCTGGAAAATTACAGTTTAGTACCCCAACTTTTGAAAACGATGCAGTTAGGTCCCTGAAGTTTCCAGACTTTGCAAATTTAGGATTCCTGTTTATAAAATGTTTAAAAATTATATTTCCTATTTATTTTTATTGTAAAAATTCATTTTTAAAATTCTGAAAATTCTAAAAATTATTATTTTAATTCTGAAAATTATTTTTAATTCACAAATAAATCTAAATTAATTAGTTAATTAATTTCAGTTAATTTATAATTGATTAATTGGTCAATTAATTCGAAAATTAATTGATTAATTGATTTAATTGATTTTAATTAGTTATTTAATTAGATTTAATTATTTAAAAATGATTTAAAAATTCTGAAAAATAGTTTCGAGCTTTAAAATATTATTCTAAATTATTTCCAAGGCTCGATAATTATTCTAAAATTATTTCGGAGCCAGAATGGGCCAACCGAACCCTGTTTATTAACCCGAAATTGATCCAACGACCCATTTTAATTCCGAAAAATATTTTAAAAATCATTTTAAATACCAGAAAGTATATTTATGACCCGAGACTTCTTTATAAATAATATATCATTGATTACGTGATGTATTATGTGCTATATGTGACTTGTTAATTGACTATCGGTCTATATATTCGGTGTTTACTTGATTATTGCATAACTTTCAATCCGTTAATCGGATTTGGGTAAAACGAAGGGTAGATAGAAATATGTGTTGAATAAAATTCCATTAGTAAATTATTGATAGATGCTTATGTTATGTGAGCAGAAGAGGCAAGACGTAGGAAAGGGAAACAGGTAGTTGAGGAGTAAAACGGTTGTGATTGGAAGCGAGTGCAGTGTAGTAAGCTAATACCAGGCAAGTGTTCTGAACCTTCTCGAGATATTGTAGTACTTGATAATCCTGTGATATTGCAAGTGCTTTGAAGCACATAAACCTAAATCCTGATTTCAGTTATTGTCCTTGAGCCATGAATCATATTCTTTCTAATCCATTGATTATTGTATACCCAAACAAGAACCACAAATCTACGATACTACTCTACAAATACATACAAACTAAATACCAAACACTGAAATGAACTATTATATACTCAACCATGGTATCTTATACTTTGAAAGACCAAATCCTTGAAACCTTGAAACGTTGATTCCTTTGTTATCCAATTCTTTCATTACCCAGCATCCAAGCTTTTAAATTGCCTTATTGATCCTTACAAGGATTGAAACCCTTTCATTGTTAAACATTTATTGTTGTTAATGATTTCGGTTATTGTTTATTATTGCATACTCTGTTATTATGTTAGAATTGGATTGTTTTTATAAAATTGTGGACCAGATTCGTGGTCAGACCATATAATGGTCAAGTTAGGCCAATGTGTGCCTTGGATCCAGTAGTTAGAGCAATGATGTGTGCCTTGCTCGGGGTTAGTGCGTGACTGATCAACAGCCTAACCTTGGTTTTTAAATTAAAAGTATAATATCCAATTCTAAATCATAATCCATTGTTCACTTGATATCATAACCATATTCACCTGATGATCATTATTCTCAGTTGTCATTGTGACTTGCTGAGCTAGTTAGCTCATTTGTGCGATGTTGTTTATATTCTTTCCAGTTAAAAAGGAACCAGTTGGTAAAGAGGATCCCCAGTCCAGCGCGAGAGCTAGGGGTTCAGGTTGAGAAAGCTGAACTAGTAGGCTTCTTTTGGAATAATTTAAGTTTGTAAAAGTTTGTAATAATGTTTAATACTCAGTTTGAATTTGAAATAGTTGGGATTTGAACGGTTTGTAATATATTAGTGTGTTTGGCTTGTGTGCATACTTTAACCTGTTGCGGTCCGTGGTGGTTGGTAAGTAGGGTCATTGCATATATTATTATTATCTTTATTATTGTTATAAGCAGGTTATAATTAAGGTGTGTGTGTGGACCCCAAACTTCTGACCCGGGTTTGGAGGGCGCCACATAAGGGCTAAGGAAGGCTAAGATGAATACTTAAAGAAATGTCTGCGGAAGATTGAGAATTAGCAATTGAATACTAAGCTTCAAAAGTATGAGAATTTGATCAAAATTGAATATTATTAGATCATTGAAGAGTTAGCAGAAGAAGTTAGAAATTGAAGATTCAAGTACCTGGAGGTAATGAGGAGTAATTGCAGGAGATCACTTTTCAGTCAGAATGAATAGCAGGAATCAAGAAGTGTTAAGAAGAAGAATGAATCAAGAATTGGATAGTTTAAATGGAAAGAAAAGTTGCACCCAAAAGGACAGTAAAGGTATGTTTGGATTTTTTTTAGAGCATGAATTTCAATGTGACTAAGCTGAAGAGTAAAATATAAAGAAAAGCTCACACTTCTAAGATCCTATTTACCTGGAAGCATTTGGGTGTACCAAAACACGACAAAGAACTTTTGGGCAATTGTTGATAAGTCGACGAAGTCTGCACGTTTCCTCATAATTAATGAAAGGTACCCTTGGATAAAATTGTGACAAAGTATGGAGTCCCTGTTCTTATTGTGACTGATTGAAACCCGATGATTTACTTGAGGTTTGGATGAAGTTCTCGGAATGCTTGGGGATTGAGTGAAAAATAAGTACCACTTGCCATTCCCAGACAAATGGTAAAAGTGAAAAGACGATTCAAACAATATAAGCTATATTACACTACAAAAACTAGAATAGACATCGCACTTTTTACATCAGTTACAAAAAAACCGATGTAAAAACAATTTTTGACATCAGTTGCTCTCAAACCGATGTGAAACAGCATTATTCACATCAGTTTCATGGCCGACCGTTGTATATAACTGCTTTTTAAAAAATTAAAAAAACACGGAACAAATTGTTCCCCCTTTACTACTAAAAAGACACGGGGGAATTTTTACTTAAACAAAATTCATTCCCCTCTTCTCTCTCACTGCTCTCCCTCCCCGACCTCTCTCTCGGTACACTCTCCCTCCCCGACTTCTCTCTCTCTCTCCATCTCCGTCTCCGTCTCTCACCTCTCAACTATCACTCTCCCCTCTCTTTCACCTCTACCCGTTATAAGCCCTAAAACAAAGTTAAACCCTCTACCCTCTCTTTCACCTCTACCCGTTATAAGCCCTAAAACAAAGTTAAACCCTCTAATTACAGATCGAGCAAGAAGGTTGACATGCAGCCCTGAGAAGTGTTCATACAACCCGAATCAAGCAAGTTTTACACAAATCGAGCTCTGTTTCACCGAAATCGAACCCTAATTTGTAAGTGTATTTTCAATTAAATTTGATTTTTTGGGACTTTTGATTGGTGTGTGTGTCTTATAGTCAGATTATTACTGAATTTGTGTATCTTTAATTATACAGTATAAAAATCTCATTTATCTAATTTGCACAGATGATATCAAGGCATGGTGGATCTGGGGCTATTGGTTTTCGCCTCTCATGTATGCACAGAATGCTAAAGCTGTGAATGAATTCCTAGGAAAGAGTTGGAGTCATGTAGGTACCCTACGAATTTTTGCTATAATGAGAAGGAAATAGAGGATTTTTTATGACTAACAATCGTGACATTATAAAAATGCAGGTTCTTCCTAATTCAACAGAACCTTTAGGAGTATCAGTGATGAAGGCTCGTGGTCTCTTTCCACAAGCATACTGGCATTGGATTGGAGTTGGAGCTTTGGTTGCCTATGTTTTCCTCTTCAATACTATCTTCACATTAGCTCTAACTTACCTTAACCGTAAGCACTCAACTCACTGTACTTCCTTATCTATGTTGAATATTAAACTAAAGTGAATGCATACTGAATATTAAATGGTCAATTTTGTGCAGCATTTTGGAAGTCTCAGGCAGTTTAAAAGAAGAAACCTTGGCTGAGAGAAATGGACAATTTATTGAATTGTCCTCGAAGGGTAAGAGCTCTTATGGTGACATCTCATTCTTGATTTTCCTCGACAAATTTATGTGCCTTGGCAATAACATTTATGATAACGCAGAGAAAGGGAACCAAGATCGAGGAAATGTATCTTCCAGGTCAATGTCAGCAAGAGTGGGTATTATTAGTGAAGATAACCAGAAGAAACATGGAATGGTTCTTCCTTTTCAACCTCTGTCCATCACATTTGATGATATAAGCTACAGGGTCGATATGCCTCAGGTATACTCAGTTTTTCTTAAGATGCACATAATATAAATTTACTTGTGTAGTTTGCATTTAGTTGGCTAGAATGTAATGACATTTACGCATACTCTCTGTTCCACTTCCATCACATCTGATTTACACATATCTTTTTCACTCTCATTTATAATTATGTCCTCTATCCTCTGTCTACCTTAGTTACTTTCTAAATAAACTGATGCAACAGATAAGGCTTTAAGATATTTAGATAGAAAGACTTTATGCTTCGATATTCTGCCTGGTCCTTAAAAAATTTCTTGCAGGAAATGAAAGCTCAAGGTGTTCCTGAAGAGCGGCTAGAACTTTTAAAAGGTGTCAGTGGCGCATTTAGGCCTGGAGTTCTTACGGCTCTAATGGGTATTAGTGGAGCTGGGAAGACTACTCTGATGGATGTCTTGGCTGGTAGAAAAACAGGTGGCTATGTTGAGGGAACAATCACAATATCTGGATATCCGAAGAACCAAGAAAGTTTTGCTCGTATCGCAGGCTACTGTGAACAAACTGATATTCACTCTCCTCATGTTACAGTTTATGAGTCCTTGTAATATTCAGCATGGCTTCGATTGCCTCTTGACGTCGACGCTACAACAAAACATGTTATCTTTTCCTCTAACAAACTAGTCTCATATTTATCTGAAACGCTCATGCCTTGCATCTATTTTGGAGATTAAGCATTGTGTGAATGTTATGAGTTTCCAGGTTTTCTATTACAAAAATTAAATCCCAATTAAATCCAAATATATGTCTGTTGGACAAATATAACTTTCCTTCACACAGTAGTGCTACAATTTGACGAAATTACAACCATAAAATCTGAACTTTTTCTGTCAAGACTTGACCAACACCCTTACGGGACAGTTTATCTAATCAGCATACTTTGTGGTTCAATATAATTCCCATAAATTTTTGTAATTATTGTTCCAAATTGACAGACTTCAAGGCTAGAATCAGATTTGAGCAAATAACTGTTTACGTACTTTAGGTACATAAATTGAGTGACTGAAATTAATTTATTGGACAACAGATGTTTATTGAGGAGGTTATGGAGCTTGTAGAGCTGAGTCCTTTTAGGGAAGCTCTAGTAGGATTACCTGGTATAGATGGTCTTTCAACTGAGCAGCGCAAGAGGCTGACGATTGAAGTTGAGTTGGTAGCCAATCCATCTATAATTTTTATGGATGAGCCCACTTCAGGACTTGATGCCAGGGCAACATCAATAGTGATGAGGACAGTGAGAAACACAGTGGATACATGAAGAACTGTGGTGTGCTCCATACACCAGCCGAGCATTGACATATTTGATGCTTTCGATGAGGTGAAATTTAATAATGTTAAGCACTAACATAATTAATGTTTTGTTCTATAAGATAATCTAGAATCTTACTGAATAAATTCTTAAATACAGCTGCTCCTATTGAAACGAGGAGGTGAAGAAATATATTTTGGTCCATTAGGCCGTCTTTCTTGCCATCTAATTGAGTACTTTGAGGTAAGCTTGCTAAATCAGTCCAAGAAAACTCAGATCATTTACATGCAATTTATAGTGCAAGACTATTTTTGAATTTTCTTTGTTATCAGCTCCCGTAAAACCTTGTATGGATAAAATGGCTTATATATATTGGAATTGAAGACTACATCAACCTTATTGTCCAATTTTTTTTGAGAATATTTGGGCACCGGAGTTTGAACTTAAAACCACAGATATTAGTTCAGCTCCATTACCTTGTCAAGTTATTGGTGGGTACGAGTGTGGGTACGTTGTCATGCGTTACATGAAAGATATATTCGAAGATAAAGAAATGAAATTCATTACCAAGGTAATAAATGTACATTTAGCGCAATCTGCAAACACCTAGAATAAATGTACATTTATCAGGGCATATTTATATTTATAGTATAGTATGCTAATTCGCTGTTTTTGCACTCTGTAAATTTCACAGTGGGCAGCTAAGACTCGAAAGTGCTACACAAGGGAGGAACATGATGAA
Organism: Apium graveolens; assembly: GCF_009905375.1. Classification (NCBI taxonomy): domain Eukaryota; kingdom Viridiplantae; phylum Streptophyta; class Magnoliopsida; order Apiales; family Apiaceae; genus Apium; species Apium graveolens. Next base: position 75,067,996 of record NC_133648.1, on the reverse strand, counting down.
GTGCGATTCGAGACTCTTCAATATGTCCAAGAGTTTGTTTAGTCTTCATGTTACCAGGGAACAATATTTAGTTTGATCAATACACTGTCATCTAGTTGGTCGTTTGTTCGTTTGGTTGGTCTTGTCATCTGCTTAAGTAGTCTGCTACCACGCTAGTACCACGCTTTGCTGGAAATGACTTACGTAATTAGACTAGTTATGGCAGATCATGAATTGTGGATATTCGGTCTGACTTGTTTAAATGATTGTTATAACTTTTGTTGGATGATTTGCAAGTTATTATATAAATTTTGTTGCATTTCCGTGCTTGTTTGGTGCTTGATATATAGCTAAAAAACTTTTAGTATTTCAGTTTTGGTTTGCGATTAGTCAATTTCAGTTTTGATAGTTTTGGTTTGCGATTGGTTTGGTTTGTGATTGGTTTGCGATTGGTAATTTTTGGCTAGTTGAATATGTGAATAATAAACATCACTAAAAATGTAAAAACCGATGTGTATGCTAATAAAAAACAACAGCCATATTGTGTTCTTTTGTACCCAAAACTGATGTATATACAACTCAATGACATCAGGCAAAACAATTCCAAACTGATGTTAAATCAAATAAACAACGGTTTTGAACCGATGTCTTTGATTTTAACATAAATTATATACTTTAGACAACGGTTCAAAACCAATGTCTTTGACCTTAAGAAAAATTATATACTTTTTACATCGGTTACTAACTGATGTGTAAAATATGTTTTAACATCGGTTGAATGAACAACCGTTGTAAAGTATAGACATCGGCTAAAAACCGATGTCTATGTTAATCTTTAACATCAGTTTTTAAACGGGGGTGATGTTAATAGTCTTAATAAACATCATTTTTTAGAAAAAAACTGATGTAACAGGTTATAATCACACTGTGTGTGATATCTTTAAATTGATTATAATCTCTTAGTTTTCAAAATTAAAATGTTGTTAGGTACTTATATAAGATAAAGGACATAAGTTTATTGCTAAAAACGATGTGGAAAGCTATGTTTTACATCGGCTAAAAACCGATGTCAAAGGGGGGGACCTTTCTCTACACCGACGAAGACATCGGTCAGGATTTTTTTTACATCGGCTAATAACCGATGTCTATTCCAGTTTTTCACGTAGTGTTAATAGTATATATTTTGGAATTTAAAAGAAAACTGAGGTAATCACCTACCATTGACTAAGTTTTCTTATGCTAATGGTTATTATGCTAGTAGGGGAATGCTACCTTGCGAAGCCTTTTATGGACATAAAGTGGTTCCCCATACTATTAAGAGAAAGTGGGAGTAGAAATGCTGTTAGGTCCTGAATTAATTCAGTACACCAAGGACGTAGTGAGGTTGATTTGTAAAAAAGAGTTGAAGCAGCTCGGGATAGACAAAGAAAGAAAACAGACGTGCATTAAAAGAGTATGGATACAGAAATAGGATCATTGGTGTTGAAAAAAGTTTCACCTTGAAAGAGATTTGCTAGATTTGAATAGAAGGGACAAGTTAAGACCTCAATATAGTGAATCATTCGAGGTATTGATAAATATAGGTAAAGTTGCCCATGAGTTGACGTGGCTATCGTAATTGCAGTATATATATAATGTGTTCCACATGTCAATATTAAGGCGATAAATATCTAATTCTAACCAAGTCATTGATTGTGAGCCAATGGGCTCTTATCCAAATTTATTCTGCGTGGAATAATTGATCCAAATCCTCGATCATTAAGAGCGAGTCCTTAGAAATGAGTTTATATCCCTAAGAGTATGCCTTGAATAAATCCTTGAGTCGGAGAGTTTATTCTAAAGTTAGAGTCAGATATGCTTGACAAATATCCTCAGGTATAGTTAGACCAGATTCTGAGGACATAATCTTTTTAAGGGGGGAAGGATATAACGACTCGTGTATTTCTGTATTATTTAAATACGTAATTATGGAATTGTCAAATAAGCAAAATATGTGTATAGCTTCTGTCAGCTAGTGTTGTTTTATTATTGTGTATGTATGATTTTTAATGTACTGGAATTGCCCTCGTAATTAATTATGGACTCGTATTAAGTATTCTCACTTTTAAAAGTGAATTTCATACAAGTTTATTTGTGTAAATATGTGGATTGTCTCTAAAATTGTTTTTATGACTTTATAATTTCAATATTTATTTTTGGAATTTTATAAAATTTAAAAATCAATATTTCACCAATTATTTAACCCTGTATGATTTTCTGATTGCATTTATTTGTAAAATCTGTATTTAATTCCCGAATTCTTCAAAAATTATGAAACTCATATTTATTTAAGTTTGGAATATTCTGAAAATTTTAAAATTATTTTGGAAATTTATGGGATTAATTTTACCCGCGCGTTGATTCGTTTATTTGAGGAAAGCGGTATAAAGTGCGCCCTAAAAATTATTTTAAAATTTCGGAATTTATGTTTTTAAAAACTTCGGGATATTTTCAACATTTTAAGATCGTTTTGATAATTTTCCTAAAACTATTTGTGTGCAACTTGATATCGTTAAGTGGATAATTGTTGGGTAAATTTTGGATTAAAGTAGAAAGAGAGATACATGTCAGTTTTTAATAAATTAAGGGCGCGTGTATCAATTCTGTTGCAACACCTGTCACTCAGGGAATTAATAAAAAAAAGGGTTAGAGAGGAGATAAACACGGCTGTGTCCATCCCCTCCTTCCTCAATTCTTTCGGTTCCAAGCTCTTTGTGAATTCTCCCCTCCCATTCTCTCTGTTACTCTCTCTTATTCTCCTTTTCTTCTCGCTTGTGCTTGCCCGGTATTCGGTGAGTGCTGCCACTTTTCCCTCTTTTTCCGGCCGCTCTATTTCTGAAAGGAATATGTCCTAAGTCCAATCATGTATAAGAATTTAGGAATAACTTTTATGTAATATGTTTTGATTTCATTGATATTAATAAAAGACTTTTTTTGTTTTTATTACAGGCTTTATCTATTTAAGTGTTTAAATAAGATATACCATAGTTTAGAGTAAAGTTTTTTATGGATTATGATGAGATTATAATAGTGAGACCTAAAAAGATGATAACTCTAAACTTAAATAGTTTCTGGTCATAGGATTACTAACTGGTAATTAATAATCCGCAAAGATCGGTACATACTATGCTTGCTTCATTATGAAGGATGTCTGTTCTCATAGACATTTGTGTGGTGACACTATAGCTAGTATGTAGGTGCTTATTATAGAATAAGTTCACTAAACATGACTCGCACAGCTGAACAACTGATGGAGTTCACTCACGTGTCAGCAGTTGTTCACATAGTGATAGTTGTACAAGTATCCTTAGACTTGAGGTCATCATAGTAATCTTGTGTACACTGAACTATGCTTTGGTTTAGTTCTTAGTCTCCAGGGATAATTATTAGGGCTCTTCTGGGTATAGGAATTTGTACACGAAGATAGTGTATGATCAATAAAGGATCTACCCCTTCCAGTGAAGGAAGCGAATGTTCAAGGCTGATCCACTTATGCTAGTTCAGGAATCTCTGGCCAGAGTGAATGAAATTAGAAAGGAGTTTCTAATTTGCATAGAACTACGCATAGTAAATGATAAGCAAGTGATTGAATTAGATAGGCTTGACATGAGATCCATGCCTTGTATTTAATCGGAACATTGTAGGGTAGAAGGAGTTTATTGTACGGTAACTATTCACTGAATAGGTTCTTGGTATTCTAAGCAGTGAATTTATATTATCCGGATAGTCGCGATATGCTGAGAAGTATCCCTCACGATGTAGAATAAATGTGATTAATTAATTAATCATATTTAATAAATTAGAGAATTTATATAAATAATGATAAAATAGTTTTATTATTATTTATTTCAACTACCGGCTTAATATTGAACCTACAGGGTCACACCATAAAAAGAGAATGATTTAAGGGTGGAGGAATTAATTAATAATGGCTAAATAATTATTTATTTATGAAATAAATAATTAATTGGCAAATTTAATAATTGATTAAATGAGATTTAATTGATTATAAATTAATTAAGAAAAGTTCTTAATATTATTAATTAAAGGATTTAATTTTTGGAAATTAAATCAAGAGAGAGAATTATTTCTAAAGTGTTTATAAAAAGGATTAATGATTAAAAGGTGTTTTAATTATTAATGAGAATAATAAATGGGATAATAATAATAATATTTATGGGAAAATTTCAGCTGAAATTTTTGCGTATAAATACACTATTATAGACCCTATTTTATTCTAACCCACATCAAACACAAAACCCAAAAAGTTTGGAAAACCCAATTCTCTTCACCTCCTTCCTCCTCCTTAACATCGTTTTCTTGGTGGATACCGGTGGAGTGCTTCACACTTGAGGAGCAACTGCTAAGGATCTCTGATCGTTGTCTCCGAATTATTTTAAAAGGTTAGATTTGATCCCTCGAATTTTTATTCACGATTTATATGCTTTTATTTGGATTTTGTATGTGTAAAAGTGTTTTTGCCTTGCCCCCGCTGCGTTAAAATCCAACATTGGTATCAGAGCATAGGTTGTATGCATATAGATCTGTGGTAAAAATTTCAGAATTTTATGTAATTGTATGAATTAATTATGATTTTTACAAGTTATATCATGGATTAATTTTGTCTGATGAGAAATCGTTTCTCAGAATAATTTTGAATGTTGATCTGGGTTCTACAAGTGTTGTAGATCGTCTGGGTATTTTTTTCATAATTTTATGATGTATAGATTTTTTATTATGAATTTTTGAAGTTCTTACAATTAAATTCGTAATTAAATAAAGTCATATATATATATATATATAAATAAACTGTAAGTATATATATATATTATGTATCTGCACTGCTGTGGTTTCTGTACTCTGCTGCACGGAAGCAAAGGTACGGTTGTACTGTTGTGATAGTCAGGCACGGGAATCGAGAATACTGTCAGGCGGCTGCAAAAAAAAAAAATAGGGGTGTAACGCATTTCGGGAATGCGTTACACACCTGTGGCGCATTCGCGGAATGCGTTACACCCTTGTAACGCATCACCGGAATGCGTTACAGGGCTTGTAACGCGTTCCTGTAATGCGTTACAGCCCGTCTGTTGATTTTAAAATTGATTTTCTAGGAGTTTCGTAACTCCGTTTTGGGCGTGCAATATACCGTTGGATTCGTTTTTCCAAGACGGATCTAATGGAGTGATCAATTTTAGTTTATATAAAAGTTTTGAACTGTTTATATTTCCATGAAGTGTTTTAAAGCTGTTTTTGATTGTTTTAATTGATTTTAAATGCTTCATGTGATACATAGAGATGTATAATGCTTAGAGTAATGTGCTAGATGATGTAACATGCCTACCTTGATGTTTATTCATGTTTATATATGTGATATATACTTAGTTTATCATGCGATGATAGATTTAGGTGAACTTAAATGAACATAAGGCGTTTGTTAGACAACCTAGTATAGTGAAATTGTTTCATAACCTTAAGAACAATATTATGAATACAATCATGAGATTTTTGTGTTTATGAAACACGTAATTGAATATGAATTTTCGATATGAGAGAAAGGATGATTCTGTCAACAACATATTTCTATCTGTAAGAAAGGGTTATTAAGTGACGCCTCTTGACAATGCTCCACCCGATCTGGGAATCATCTGATTATTGATTATTGATTTGAAATATTTAATTTAAAAGGAAGAATTTCTTTATAATATGATTATGATTGTAACGTAATATAATCCCTCTAAAATTAAATAATATCAAGTAGTAATTGGCCAATGAAACAACGGGCTTGTGTCGGTCATAGCCTTCCAACATGATAGAAAAGTAGTTCTTATTTTTGAATCATTGTCGGTTCGTGCTACAGCCGAGGGCTTTGATTTTGAAATAAGAAATACTTGTCTATTACATAGAGATGTGTACATTGAATAAGAATCTAAAGGTCGGTACGTACTACAACCGTGGGCCTTTGGGGACTAATTCAACTGTACGGAATGTTGGGTTAAACTTGACTTAGAATATTGAGTTTGTCGTGCTACAGCCGAGACTCAATTATTCAAGAGGTTAAAGTTTGATTAGGGAATAACATGAGATGTAATTGACAAGAGTTGTCTGCCTATTGAACATTACATGGAGGTTCGTGCTACAGCCGGGGTTGTGTAATGGAATGTAGGATCCCTATTCCCACTAGCATTATGAATGCTTAGTTTTTCACGCAGGGGGTTGAATAAATTAGGTAAACTAGTGGGAGCCACTTATGAATAAAGACCCGATTCATATAGTGTTATGAAATGAAATCGAATATTTGCTAAGTGTTATTATGTGTTTATCAATTACAGATTTATAATATACGTTATGTCTTCTGCACTATCACTCAGGAGCATACTAGATGCTCACAAATTGACTGGTCCTAATTATGCTGACTGGCTTCGAAACTTGAGAATTGTTCTCAGGATTGAGAAGCTGGAATACGTGATTGACTCACCTAAGCCTACTGAACCTGCTAGCGATGCGCATAATGATGAACATGTTGTGTATCGTAAGTGGATAGATGATGCAAATGTTGCTCAATGCATCATGCTAGCTTCCATGAACATTGAGCTATAGAAGCAACATGAGCATATGGATGCTCACACTATCCTCATGCATCTACAAGAGTTGTATGATGTGGCAGGGAGGACAGCTTGATATGAGATATCGAAGGAGCTGTTCGGGTGTAGGATGTCTGAGGGATCATCTGTGAATGACCATGTACTTAAAATGATCAATTTGATTGAACGTCTTGGACAACTTGGTTTTGCCATGGATGGGGAGCTGAGCCAAGACTTGGTCTTGCAATCGCTTCTGAGTTCGTTCTCGCAGTTTGTTGTGAACTTTCACATGAATAAGTTGGATGTCAGCCTGCCTGAACTCCACAACATGTTGAAGACTGCGGAATCGAATTTTCCCCCTAAGAAGAGTTATGTTCTTCTAATTGGTGAAGGTTCCAATCCTAAGAAAAGGAAGAGGAACTCTTCCAAGAAGAAGAAAGTAGGTGAGAAAACGCCGGTTCCACCAAAAGCTGAAGACCCCAAGAGCAAAGTTGTTTGCTTTCACTGTAACAAGGTGGGGCACTGGAAGAGGAACTGCAAGGTTTACCTTGCAGAATTGAAGAAGAAGAAGGGTAGTGAGACTACCGCTTCTGATTCAGGTATGTTCATGATAGAAGTGAATATGTCATTAAATCAAATTTCTACTTGGGTATTAGATACCGCCTATGGTTCTCATATCTGCAATTGTTGCAGGGACCAAGGAGAAGTAGGACTCTTGATGAAGAGGAGGTGATTCTACTGATGGGAAATGGAGCAAGAGTTCCTGCTGAAGATGTAGAATCATTTCATTTACATATGCCTACGGGCAAGACTATTGTTTAAAATAATTGTTATTTTGTTCCCTCGATTGTGAGCAATATTATTCCCATGTTAGACTTGGCTGGATTTTCATTTATTATTGAGAACAATGAATGTTCTATTCTTAGAGATAATATTCTTTATGGACGTGGTGTTTTAAATAATGGTCTGTATATATGTGACATAATTTACTTCAGATTGAACAAACTAATAAAAGAAAAGGGATGATGAAAATCTCACTTCATTGTGGCACTGCAGTCTCCATTTAGTAGACATGGAGAGAGGGCTGCAAATTTGCTAGGAATGGTACACACAGATGTATGTGGACCAATGTCTACGCATGCCATGGGTGAATTTTCATACTTCATTACTTTCATAGATGATAGATCTAGATTCAGATATGTGTTTGATGAAACACAAGTCTGAGGCCTTTGAAAAGTTCAAAGAATATAAGTATGAAGTGGAGAAACAACCAAACATAGTATTATAATTCTTCGATTAGATCGAGATGGTGAATACTTGAATGGAGAGTTTCTAGATTATCTCAAAGTAAATGGTATAGTCTCCCAGTGGACGCCTCCAGATTGGTATCTGAAAGGAGAAATCGAACTTTGTTAGACATAGTTCGGTCCATGATGAGCTATGCAAATCTTCCAGTATTCCTATGGGGTTATGCATTGGAAACCTCAGCATATTTACCGAATATGGTGCCTTCCAAAATCTGTTCCTCAAACTCCGTATGAGATATGGAAAGAAAGGAAACCGAGTCTTAAACACGTTAAGATTTGGGGATGTCCAGCTTATGTCAAGTAAGTTGACCCAGATAAGCTGGAATATCGATCCGTAAAATGTAGTTTTGTGGGATATCCTAAAGAGACTTTAGGGTATTACTTTTACACCGATCATCGGGTGTTTGTATCCAGACATGCTACCTTCTTGGAAAAGAGTTTATCCTTGAAGGAAACAGTGGGAGCAAAATTTGAACTTGATGAAGTTCAAGAAGTACAAACTACTACGGATCAAGTGGAAACACCTATTCTGACTGAACAACCTTTTGTGGAACAGCCCATTCATAGGTCAGGGAGAGTGTCTCGCCAACCTGAGAGGTATTATGGCCTTGTCATTGAGAATGACAATGAGTTGCCGATCATTGATAATGACGACCCTGTGACCTATAATGAGGCTATGAGTAGTGTTGACTCAGAGAAATGGCATAGTGCCATGAAATCTAGAATGGAATTTATGTATACGGTATACAAAAGATAGATTATAGCAGATGGCCAGGTGGAGACCTATAAGGCCAGGCTTGTGGCAAAAGGATTCAAACAAAGGCAATGGATTGACTTTGATGAAACTTTTTACCTGTAGCCCTGTTAAAATCAGTTCGGATTTTGCTTGCGAATGCTGCTTACTACGACTATGAAATCTGGCAGATGGCCAGATGGTTTTCTTTCCAAGGGAAATGAAAACCTAGTGTGTAAGCTGCTGTGAACCATATGTGGTTTAAAGCAAGCTTCTCGAAAGATGGAACATTCGTTTTGATGAGACAATCAAAGAGTTTGATTTTATCAAAAACGTAGATGAACCGTGTATCTAAAAAAGGGTTAGTGGGAGCGCGGTAACTTTTCTTGTATTGTATTGAATTAGAGTTGACGCACATAACAACATAGCAGACCCACTCACAAAGCTACTTTATGAAAGTCACTTTGATCGTCATAAAGACAAGATGGGTATTAGATACCAGAGTGATTGACTTTAGTACAAGTGGGAGATTGAAAGGAATATGTCCTAAGTCCAATCATGTATAAGGATTTAGGAATAACTTTTATGTAATATGTTTTGATTTCATTGATATTAATAAAAGACTTGTTTTGTTTTTATTACGGGCTTTATCTATTTAAGTGTTTAAATAAGATATACCATAGTTTAGAGTAAAGCTTTTTATGGATTATGATGAGATCATAATAGTGAGACCTAAAAAGATGATAACTCTAAACTTAAATAGTTCCTGGTTATAGGATTACTAACTGGTAATTAATAATCCGCAAAGATCGGTACATACTATGCTTGCTTCATTATGAAAGATGTCTGTTCTCATAGACATTTATGTGGTGACACTATAGCTAGTATGTAGGTGCTTATTATAGAATAAGTTCACTGAATATGACTCGCACAGCTGAACAACTGATGGAGTTCACTCACGTGTCAGCAGTTGTTCACATAGTAATAGTTGTACAAGTATCCTTAGATTTGAGGTCATCATAGTAATCTTGTGTACACTGAACTATGCTTTGGTTTAGTTCTTAGTCTCCAGGGACAATTATTAGGGCTCTTCTGGGTATAGAAATTTGTACACGAAGATAGTGTATGATCAATAAAGGATCTACCCCTTCCAGTGAAGGAAGCGAATGTTCAAGGCTGATCCACTTATGCTAGTTCAGGAATCTCTGGCCAGAGTGAATGAAATTAGAAAGGAGTTTCTAATTTGCATAGAACTACGCATAGTAAATGGTAAGCAAGTGATTGAATTAGATAGGCTTGACACGAGATCCATGCCTTGTATTTAATCGGAACATTGTAGGGTAGAAGGAGTTTATTGTACGGTAACTATTCACTGAATAGGTTCTTGGTATTCTAAGCAGTGAATTCATATTATCCGGATAGTCGCGATATGCTGAGAAGTATCCCTGATGATGTAGAATAAATGTGATTAATTAATTAATCATATTTAATAAATTAGAGAATTTATATAAATAATGATAAAATAGTTTTATTATTATTTATTTCTACTACCGGCTTAATATTGAACCTACAGGGTCACACCATAAAAAGAGAATGATTTAAGGGTGGAGGAATTAATTAATAATGGCTAAATAATTATTTATTTGTGAAATAAATAATTAATTGGCAAATTTAATAATTGATTAAATGAGATTTAATTGATTATAAATTAATTAAGAAAAGTTCTTAATATTATTAATTAAAGGATTTAATTTTTGGAAATTAAATCAAGAGAGAGAATTATTTCTAAAGTGTTTATAAAAAGGATTAATGATTAAAAGGTGTTTTAATTATTAATGAGAATAATAAATGGGATAATAATAATAATATTTATGGGAAAATTTCAGCTGAAATTTTTGCCTATAAATACACTATTATAGACCCTATTTTATTCTAACCCACATCAAACACAAAACCCAAAAAGTTTGGAAAACCCAATTCTCTCCACCTCCTTAACATCGTTTTCTTGGTGGATACCGGTGGAGTGCTTCACACTTGAGGAGCAACTGCTAAGGATCTCTGATCGTTGTCTCCGAATTATTTTAAAAGGTTAGATTTGATCCCTCGAATTTTTATTCACGATTTATATGCTTTTATTTGGATTTTGTATGTGTAAAAGTGTTTTTGCCTTGCCCCCGCTGCGTTAAAATCCAACAATTTCAGCCGCCACTGTAGACTGTGGTTGCCGATTGCTTGTTGATTACATGCATATATATATATACGAATGTGTGTGTGCTTTAACCTAGTAGTTGATGTTGTCGCCGCCTCCTCAGAATTTCCGGTGAGGTGTGGTGGCGCCATGGTATTGTCGCGCGTGTTCTGTGTGTTGTTATATGTTGCATCTATATATCTTCTTTGTCGATTCTGAATATTTGGTAATTCGAGTTATTAAATTAAATTTCTTTGAATGTCTCGTTCGAATATTATGATGAATGTCGAATTAATAAATTATAATTATTCGGAATTTTATCGGTGAAGTTCGTATGGAAACCCGGAATATTCGGGCATCGACGAATTTTACCGCCGTCCGTGATGAATTTTAACGAGCGGATGGTGGACGATGATGATTTAATTTTGATTCCTGATATTTTAAAATAAATAAATGAATAAAATATGATTTAAAAATACAAAAATGTGATTAATAATTATATTTAGTTGGTATTGGTGAATTTGTGAATTGGCGTTGTTGACTGAAATCGGTAGTTGGGAATTGGATTATAGTTGGTATTGGATTTGGTTGTGATTGATCTGACGTCGAGTTGTTCGATGGGATAGTCCAATAAATAGAGGAGGTGCTGTCCGGATTTCGAAAGATTACTACTTCGGAAATTCGGATACATTTTCTATAATTACCGGACTTACCCACCTAGTCATTTACTTATATTTTTATAGATAAAACGTTTCTCAAATTTAATTTTTGGTACGAGTACTAACTCGGATTAGTACGACCTTGAGTTGTATTTGATTAACCGTTACTCAGATAAACTTACTAACCTATGTTGGCCGGTTTATCTTACTAACGTTTAATTAAGTATAAATTCGGTTCTGCTAGTCTAGGTTAAAACTCAAAACCAAGATTCCAAAACCTATTCTCTGTATCAAGAATATTTCTATATTTCGAAAATGATTAGTGAACGGGGTTGTGAATGTATGAACCTTAATTGTATGTGAGTTATGATAATCCGAATATATGCGAGTCGGGATTGTTATCGTTTGTGTAGGATTGTTCGAGAGGATATGTCAAGCATACCTAGACGTCTAATGTAGGGTATTTCACCTCTGTAGGTTCTAGTCAAAGGACTCAAGAATTGATATCGAACTAAGATAACTTAGTGATCAGTCGACAAGCGCAGCGAGGTTCCTAAGCGAAGGACCTGAGCGTTGAAGTCGGATCCAGGATAGTCAAATAGTAAAGCGATAAAGCCGAGTGTCCCGAATTGGTTCAAGGTCAAGCAGAGATAGTTGTAACGCTCTGCAAGGCAAGTACCCCTGACCATTCTTTTATGGTTCAGTACGTATGAATAGCTAAATATTTTACTTTCGTAATGGAACATAAATGTTTTAAGTTACGTATCCCCTGTAGTTATAAATCACTGTTTTTAAATTATTTTGGGGAAAAGTAACTTCGAAAGGTACCTATCTCGAATGAAATGATTTGCGAACTGGATTTTATATGTGTGCTGGTTAAATAAATGATTTTGAAAATGAGATAGGTACAAGTGTTTTGAAAACTGGATAAAACGGTCAGATATGGGATACATTGGGGCCAGAGTAGGGCTATTGAGGTGGCGTAAGAGGCTAATTCGGTTGCGCGCAATATAAAACCGATTAGTCCAGCAGGTCAGAGACCTAGCTAGTCTCTGAGTTCCGGAACAGGTATACAGGATGGCAGTGAGAGCCATCCAGTATTGATAGCCTGATCAGCTGTCTTCACATATCCGTAAGTATCTAATTTGGCTTTGTGATTCTCGTAACGGAATAAGTGAGTTATACAGTGGATTTGAAAATCAAGATAGCATGCTAAAATTTAACTCTGGTATTTATACACAGCACACTACTGATATTATGGTTTTACAGAGCATGCTAGTTTTGGTATCCTGTTTATAAATTGTTTTACATATTTTGCAAGCGAGCTATAATCTCTGTTCCTACCATTGCTTTATCATAAACTGTTTTACTTGTTATTCATATAGTGGTGCTGCTGAGCAAGCAATTGCTCACCCTTCCAGAATATTTTATATGTATTGCAGATGCCTAGAAGATTCTTCTATGATCGTCGGGAAGAGTTCCAGTCCCCTTCATGTCGGACTCCTCTGAGATGGTTGTATTGGACCAAGGGTGGTCTGTTGAGTTGCTGTGTTAGGTTAGCTGTGTCAGGCGATTGCAGTAAGTTGGTTCGTGTTAGTTGTAACATAAATCATACTTAAACCTGGAAAAGGTCTTGGTAAAGGAGTCGTAGTTATGTTTTAGATTGAATTATAAATGTTATTATTGTTGTTGATGACGTCAACTCCTGACCCCGGGGTTGAGGCCGTCACAAATAAAATCAAGAAAGTCACTAGTGAATAGTATGAATAGTAACCTCTCTTTGGTTTCTTGATTTTAATAGTGGTTTTAGGTTCCAAAAATCATACAAAGCACTTCCAAGCCTCCACCATCCTCAAGAACACATTTCAAGATTTCAAGAAAGGTAAAAATCTTTGGCCCAACTTTATTTAAGATTTATTCTAAGATCCATTTAGTATGTGGTAGTAAACCTAGTTTAATGAGTTGTATTGATGAAATCTTGGTGTTTAAGTTAAGTAGCTTTAAGGTTGATTGTTGTTGCCTCAAGAACATGATGTTCTTGAGAGGAGTTTGTGTGTTGATGATGAAATGATGATTTTTGGTGGTTGTGTTATGAGTTAGGGCATAAACGAAACCCCGATCGTAAACGTAACTCCGTTAAAAGCAACAAATCATAACTTTAAGTTTCTGCAGAAAGTCCCGAAGTTGTAAACTGTAGTTTCTTGAGAAATAACCCTTGATTATGATAGACAATGTTATAAGGATTGTTTAGGCGCTTGAATCTCTTGATTTCAATTTACAGATCAAAAGTTATGACCGTTTTAGTAAAAGTGATTTACGCGACAAAAACTGCTACAAATCACGAACTTTGAAAATATAAAGGATCAAATTAAAAGTGTTGGTTTCTTCATTTTGGTTGGTAGCACGGGTTTTCGTCTAGGAGTCATTTTCTGTAAAGAATCAAACAACTTATTTAGCCTTTAAATCAAGTCCATTTTATGAAAAGATTTTGTAAAACTAAACATCTCTTTTTGAAAACATTTTCAATCATTGAACTAAGTAAATTGCATGCTTCTTTACAGAGTGTACACAGGTAAGGGAAAAAGGGTACATGTTATCACAAGAGTTTATATCTGGTACAGTAAGATAAAACAGGTACAGTAAAGTAATAACAATGCTGGGAAAAGGAAAGACATTGGTCTGTATCAAAGTTTGGTGGTATAAGCACAAAATATTTTATTGAAGGCAAAGGTACAATAGGCCTATCCACCAGTCAGCAAGTCCTGTTTAATTATATTCCCACCAAAAGTCTGATTTTACCTATCCCACATTATTATACACATATTAGCTGTCCCATCATCTCCCTTGTCTAGTTTCAAGTACTCCCCGGGTCACCTGTGTCTCATTCCAAAGTTCCTTCGCATTTCTGTCGACATTTATAGTCCTGATAATGTGTTGAAATCCCCGGATCTACCAATAGGGCTTCTCGTTCCAATAGAATAGCCTCATACTAGAGATTACTGAAGAAATTCATTATCATGGAATACCAAATGAAATTTCAAAATCAAGGAAATTGAATGAGAAGGAATAGTGATGAAGATATAGGTACGACTGAGAGCAACTATACAAGTACATAAGATGGCCAGTCTTAGTACCGCATAACAACACATAATTCGGTGGCGCCCCACCAGACCCTTTTGTCACACAGATAAATAGTTAACGAATATGCATTGTTTGCCCCCAATCGTCCAATAGAATCACCGAGAAAAGAAAGAATGTTTAGATAGAAAAATTCACAAGTAGGGAAGGAGAGAATCTGATTTATAATGGGATAAACAAAATCTTAAGACGCACCCGCAGCCGAATGTGCAATAGAGTCAGAATCAACAGGTAGACTTGAATAGATGGTCTCATACTTAGAGGTAGAATATTTCGCATTGGTGCATTCGTCACAACATGTATTATGGCTGACATCGGCGGAAGAGCAGGACGCGGATCAGATGACGGCCCTCCGTAAAAGGCTCTGAATAATCCGATGATATCGAAATAAAGGAATCTGCCATTGCTGCTATCCGAAAATCACATTGCTCAATACAAATTCTGAATCTCGGCATGAATCATACTAAAACCTATTATTTAGTCATATTCAACTTCTTGACATTCTATTTCTTTATTTCCTAATATTAATCTTAACCCTCTACCCCTTCCCGACAATCTAGGCTTGTGGTAGTGACTTTAAACCGTAGCTCTGATACCAAACTGAAACGCCCTCTAAACCCGGGTCAGAAGTTTGGGGGTCCATAACACACACACTTACTATATTTAAACATGTTTATGAATATAAGGATATATATATATATATGCAATGACCCTACCTACCATATTCCATGGATCGACGCAGTTTAAAGTATGTCCACAAGTCATAACCTTATTTATATTACAAACGTTCCAAATCCCAACTTATTTTATCTTACAATTGAAGTTCAAACTTTATTACAAACTATTAACACAACCAAGCCAAACATTATCTGCTAGTCTATTCCATTCAACCCGGATACCTTGCTCGCACACTTGTCTGGGGATCCTCGCTACCACCAGTTTCCTTTTTCACTGGAAAAGAGTATAAAACAGATTTGCAAGAGTGAGTTAACTAGCTCAGCAAGTCACAATGGCAGTAACTGAGATTAACAGTGATCAACTGATATGATATAAGAAATCAAGTTTACTGATAAGCAATGCTTAGAATTGGATATTCACTTTTATTTTAAAAACCAAGGTTAGGCTGCTGATCAGTCACGCACTAACCCCGAGCAACGCTCCCAGCTTTGCTCTATATACTGGATCCAAGGCACGTATTGGCCTATTATGACCACGAATCTGGTCCATAGTTAAAAACAATCCAATTTTAGAATCACAATGTGATATGCAATATAACTCAATAGTTGAATCATAAATAACATTTACTTTGAAACATAGGATAATCTGTAATTCCATGAAATAACTAGGAAATCACAAATGTTGGGTTTCAATCAAGGAAAGAAACAGAAAGCAGAAGACCCAAGGGTTCAAGAGTTACAAGAATTGGTCTTCTGTTACACAAGATATAAGGGTTGGTATGATAGGCAATTTCGTATCAGGAATCAGTATGTGGTAGGTATATATTTGTGGAGTAGTATCGTATAGGTGTGGTTTGTATATGTGAATTCAAGTTAACAGGACCTCATCAAGGACTTTCTGAGACTAATACAAAAAGATTGAGACTAATAAACTTAGCATCGTATAGGACCTTATCAAGTTAATTTGGAAAAGATGGCAATTGCTGATAAGAAGAAGCTGTTATGGAAGAAAGCTACTCCAGTTGAACCAAAATCCAATCTCTTGATGAATCAACTTGCAACGTTGGATTGAGATCCAAGTAACCTAGAGATAAAGCTGGATTAGGTTCTGATGAAGAGAAGATATAAACAGGAGTAGAGGTTACTCTAAGAGATCCTTTCATGTTGACAGACAAACCATATGAACAAATCAAACAAAAGCACCTTGACAAGGTGTTGTCTGCTCAAATCGTTATAGATGCTCATGATAAGGAAAATCTAAAGGAGAAATTGATTTTATTTCTCTATGATGGATTAACTTACAGACTAGCTGATACTGATGTGCTAAAGAAGTCTGTCAGAGAACTTCAACATATTCACTATCTTCTGGAAGTAAAATCTGATATTACAAGAAGATGGTCAGAATTCATTTTGAAGGCTATAAGAGATCTATTTAGAATCTCTGTTACAAAGACTTCTCAGTATAAACCAATGATTACTGAAGATGATGAAAGAGAAATTCCTATGCTGAAGAATTCTGCTAAGGTAGAAGTTATTCTGAAAGGAAAATGCTTATGCTATAATGAAAACTCATCACATCCTAGAGTTATCAGACTTGGAATGGACTTGAAAGAACATCAATTCAAGCTCTCAGAACTGCCATTTATCATATTGGTGATTGTAAAGATGAAGAACTAGTGCAGGTCAAAGCACAGTTAGTTGAAATTCTGAGAAAAGCTGAAGACATGCTAGTAAGAAATTTTGTTAAGAATCATTATGGATTCAGATTGATCCAGTGAAGTTGGTAAAGCTAAAAGGACTGTAAGTTGTAGTTAATAGTCTTATTAAACTCTTATTGCATTTGAACTTAAATGTTTTTGACATCATCAAATCTATTAACTTGTATATTTTACACAATTTACAAGTTGTGGGAGATTGTTAGATATATTTGAGATGTCATGTCTAATATGTTTATGTTTAGTTTTCAGATCTTAACAAACAGGAAATATCAGTACTTACTGAAATCAGTACTTATTGGAAGTCAGAACTTAAGGATATCAGGACTTAGATTATCAGAAGATAATATCAGAAGATGGATATCAAAACTTAAGTACTGGAGGACTAACAGTTAAGGAATGAAGCAGATTTACAGAAAAGAAGATCAAGACTAATACAAAAAGAAGATATGCACGGAAAGAGTTAGAAGACTTAAAGAATTGTATAAGATATCTGATTGATATATTTTAGGAGACAGAATTATATTCCATATCAATTAGAAGTTATCTTGGAACTGTGTACTATATAAACACAGATATAGGTTTACACTATATGTGTTATCATTATCGAGAAGATCATACATTGTAACCTAGCAGCTCTCGTGATATTTGTTCATCACTGAGAGAGAACAGTTCCATTATAATATAGTTTATTATATCGAATATATTTGTTTACTGTTACTTGTGTTCGAAATCGATTTGATTGTATTATACACTGTATTCAACCCCCTTCTACAGTGTTGTGTGACCGAACAATCACATGCACTTATCAATACTACATCTCATCACATTCTACATGCTACAGGCTTCTGACTACCCTTCGTTTCACCCAAATCCGATGTACGGATTGAAAGTTATGAATAAAACCGCCAAACAATGCACATACAGTCATATTACACAACAATTGGATCACGTATAACACATAGCACATAATATATTTAATCCAAATAATTTTTCAAAGAAGATTTTTGAAGATTTTTGAACACATATGAATTTTTGAAGATTTTTCAGAATTTAAACGGGACTCCGAATCATTTTATAATTAAATAATAGGGTTCGAACACCCGATTATGACTTTAAAATAATTTTATAATAATTATAGGGCCTTGAAAAATAATTTAAAATAATATTTTAAAACTAGAAACAATTTTTAGAATTTTTAAATCAATTTTAAATAATTAAATCTAAATATTAAATCAATTAAATTAATTAATAATTAATTAAATTAATCAATTAATTATAAATTAATCGATTAATTAAATAATTAAAAATTAATTAAAATTAATTAATAAAATAATTTTAATTTATTTGTGAATAAATAAATAATTAAAATAGTTTTATGAATTTAAAAGTAATTTTCCAGAATTAATTATGAATTTTTTTGTAAATAAAAATAGAATATTAAACAATGATTTTTAAATAAAATAACCTAGAAACAATTTTCAGAAATTGCAACTAGATCCCAGAGAATCAAAACCGGGTCACGGTCGGGCCAGGAACCGGGTCACGAAGAACAGGCCTGACCCGCCGCCCCTTCCCCAGAACACAGCCACCGGAATAAAATCAGGCAAGCCAAAATCGGTGTCTTTCGCGAGTTCCTGGCCCTCTTTCTCGATGCCAATCAATTCCCCGACCCTACAACAACTCAGATATGCTTTCAGTTTAACATCACGTCCCTGAACGCCGTTTCCGACGAACTCACCATTAACGCCGGCGAGTTCGAAGGTTTTCCGGCGATCACGATTCAGGTGTCCAAAACTGCAAATGGTTACATGAATCATCGTGTTTTTACACGATCTATCGATTAACACAACTCACACATACCAAGAATCAGCGAATCAAGAGTTCCCAAATTTGATTAAGAACATTCAAAGTAATTAAAACCCTAATTTCATAATCCGAAAATCAAACTCAAATTTAACCATGTTATTGAACTCATTTTTTGACATATAATATATCAAATTGACCAGAAAATTATTATCTACATGATTATGCCATCAAATCATATCAAAAATATTAAGAACAAAAATCCATAATTTAATCCATAATTAATTCGAAATAAAATAATTAAATCAGAAAGATACCTTGATTTCTGGGCAAAAACAAATGGTTGATTCAGAAAGAAGATTTCGAGATCTTCGTTTTGATATGTTGCACGCCCGAATCAGAGTTCTATAACGCCTTCGCTTGTACGATTGATTCTCAGGAACGTATCGTTTTTAGGGTTTTTCTATGTAAATTACTGGTTCTGACTGACTGATTATGATTAAACGATTAAAATGAAATAATAAAAGGGGTATTTATATTTATAGAATATTGGATCGTGTTGGATCGTATTGGATCGTTAAATTAGTTGCTTAGCCACTAAGTAACTGCAAAAATGATCCGTTTTGATACCCGTATTGGATTATTATCCAAACCGGGCTTTTTATAAAACACTTTATATGAAAATAAAATAATAATATCTCATCTTTTGAGAATACAGGTGTTGCTGATATATCGAAATGATTATCGTATCGAAAATTGTGCGCCGGGACGCGCACGGGTCAAACCGTAATCCGGATCGAAAAAGTCATAACATGGAAAATGTACGGAATTACCAGATTAGGTTAGAAAGGAGTTTTCGGAAGAGTTTCGGGTTATAAAAACGTAAAAACGGTTGAGGTTGGACGATTCCCGACTTTATAAAATAATTTTGTAATTATTCAAAAAATAATTAATAAATTCATTATTCAATATAAAATCATATAATACTCCAAAAATTACTAGAAAAATACTTTAATTATCTATATTTTATTCTGGACATAATAAAATTAACATACCTAGACTTTACCACATATGAACATTCAAATAATATTACCAATCATCAAATAATTCACCAAAAATCACATTATAGTCACATAATAATCATTTATTGATAAAAATAATTACACGTCATGTCCAGGGTGTTGGATATATTTGAGATGTCATGTCTAATATGTTTCATGTTTAGTTTTCAGATCTTAACTAACAGGAAATATCAGTACTTACTGGAATCAGGACTTACTGGAAGTCAGGACTTAAGGATATCATGACTTAGATTATCAGAAGATAATATCAGAAGATGGATATCAAAACTTAAGTACTGGAGGACTAACAGTTAAGGAAGGAAGCTGATTTACTAGAAAGAAGATCGAGACTAATACAAGAAGAAGATATGCATGGAAAGAGTTAGAGGACTAGAAGAATTATATAAGATATCTGGTTGATATATTTTAGGAGACAGAATTATATTCCATATCAACTAGAAGTTATCTTGTAACTGTGTGTCTATATAAACACAAACATAGGTTTACTCTAAAAGAGTTACGATCATCGAGAAGATCATACATTGAAACCTAACAGCTCTCGTGATATTTGTTCATCACTGAGAGAGAACAGTTCCATTGTAACAGAGTTTATTATATCGAATACATCTGTTTTCCGTTACTTGTGCTTTAAATCGATTTGATTGTATTCTACAATGTATTTAACCCCTTTCTACAGTGTTGTGTGACCTAACAAGTGGTATCAGAGCATCTCTGTTAACATACATACATTAAAGATCCAAAATAATCATGTCTGAAGAAGCATAAAATCCAACCAAGCCCACCAAAACTGAAGAAACTCCAAAGACTCAAACCCATAGTCGATATGAGACTACCAGGGTTCCCATGTTGAGACCTGCTGAGTATCCCATATGGAAAGTGAAGATGGCTATGTTTCTGGAAGCTACAGATCCTGAATACCTTGACAAAATTTATGAAGGACCGCATAAGCCAACCAAGCTCTCTGTTGTAGTTGCAGATCAGCCAGCAAAGACCATACCAAAGGAGAAAAGTGAATACACAGCTGAAGATATGTCATTTATTGCCAAGGATGCAAAGGTAAGGCATTTGCTGCATAGTGCCATTGATAATGTCATGTCAAATAGGGTAATTTAATGCAAGACTGCAAAGGAGATATGGGATGGTTTGGAAACAAGTTGTCAGGGAACTGATGCAATCAAGAAAAACAGGAGGACTATACTCACTCAAGATTATGAGCACTTTGACTCAAAAAGTGATGAGTCATTAACTTACTTATATGACAGGTTTGTCAAACTCTTGAATGATCTGTCACTGGTGGACAAGGAATATGATATTGAAGATTCAAATCTAAAATTCCTTTTAGCTCTTCCTAAAAGTTGGCATTTGAAAGCTACTATTATAAGAGACAACTATGCTCTTGATGAAACTACTCTTGATGAAATTTATGGAATGCTCAAGACTTATGAACTTGAGATGGATCAAAGAAGCAAGAGGCATGGGAGAAAGTCAAGAATAGTTGCTCTTAATGCTGAGGAGGAATCCCCCAAAGTGGTTGTCTCAATGAAAGGAAAAGGAAAGGCTCTCATCATAAAGTTTGATTCAGAATCATCAAGTTCTGATGATGATGATTCAGAAACTGAAAGTTTACCTGAAGTAGATGCTGATAAAGAGATGATGAAGCTGTGTGCTCTTATGGTGAAGGGTATCACAAAGATAGCCTACAGGAAATTCAGAAGAGGAAAGAAGTTTTCCAGGAAAGGTAGAAGTTCTGATAAGAAGGGCTTCAGAAAATCTGAAGGCAAAGGAGGAAAGTCTGACAGAGGAGATTACTCAAATGTCAAATGCTACAACTACGGTGAGAAATGCCACATATCTCCTGACTACAAGAAAGGAAAGAGTGACAAAGGCAAGGCTCTTGTCACAAAGAAGAAAAGCTAGACAGACACTTCAGATTCTGAAGATGAGGAGAACTATGCCTTGATGGCAAATGCTGATAGAAGTTCTGATGTTGCTGAGTTAAAGGTACCTCAAACAACTTATGCCTTTCATACTGATGATATTACTGAGTTGAGATTATATCTTAAAACCATGTTTATTAGCTATAGAGATTAAACTTTAACATGTGAAAGATTAACTTCTGAAAATCTTGCTTTTAAAAAGAGGAATGATTATTTAGAAAAAGAGTTAGTTATGTTCCATCAAACTCAAAAGGATAGAGATTATGCTTTCTATGTTATAGATGAAGTGCTAAAAATGAATAAATCTCTAATAACTGAGTTAGAAAAGGAGAGAGAGATTATCAGGACTTGGACTAACTCTGGAAGAGCAACTCAGGATATACTAAGTAGTGGAAACTGGAAAGAGGGCTTTGGTTATGGAGATGAGAAAAGTGAAAAAGGAACTGAACAAGTTAAGCCAATTATTGTTAAACAGAGTGCTAAGACAAAGGTAAATCCTGTTAACTTTGTAGCTAAAACTGTTAAGTCTGATTCTGAAAAGATGAAAGATATTGAGATAGAAGTGATAGCAGAGTCAACTTTTGACAAATTAGAATAGGATAAACCAACCGAAGTTAACATAGGCTTAATCACGAAGAAGCAGCTTAAACATAAGCTGAAAGAGATTACCAGTGTAAATAAGGTAAAGGCAGCTAGGAAAAATAGGAATGGAAAGGAAGGAGTGAATAAAAGTAACAATTATATGCCTGTTCCTAATGCTCCTAGAAAGAAATGCTATAACTATGGAAACTCTAACCATCTGGCTTCTTTTTGCAGGAAGAATAAGAATATAAACTCCTTACCTTCTAAGTCAGGAGTTAAGAGTCGGTCTGTTAGGTTTAAACCACAAAATCCTTGTTTTCATTGTGGTAGTACATGGCATTCCATTTATACTTGTAAGGAATATCATAGTTTGTATTATGATTATTATCAGATAAAACCTTCTTTGAAGAAAGTTGCTTATATTCCTTCTAGTGTAAAGTATGATGCAAAGTCTGATACTGTTAATACTGATAAGAAATATGTTAGCATAAACTCTGATTTTAAATCCGCTGCAAATGTTAACAAACTTAAAAAGGCCAAAGGATCCAAGCAAGTCTAGGTCCTTAAAACTAACCATTAGTGGTCTTTGTGATTGCAGGGCAACGAGAAGAACATCCTAGTTCTGGACAGTGGATGTTCAGGACATATGACTGAAAATGAAGCGCTGCTATCAAAGCTGGCCCAGAAGTTTCTTATGGAGATGGCAACATTGGAAAAACTCTGGGATATGGCAAGATCAATCTTTGGAATGTCATCATTGAAAAAGTAGCTCTTGTTCTGGATTTAAACACAATCTGTTGAGTATAAGTCAAATCTATGATAGAGGTTATCATGTGGATTTCTTTGAAGAACACTGTGAAGTTATAAGTAATTCAAGAGGCAAAGTAGTTCTGAAAGGATACATGCATGGTAACATTTATGAAGCCAGACTTTCAACAAGTACTGATGGTTCTGCAATCTGTCTGTTGAGTAGAGCATCAATTGAAGAAAGTTGGAATTGGCACAAGAAACTCTCTCATTTAAATTTTAACAATATAAATGAGCTTGTAAAGAAAGATCTTGTGAGAGGTCTGCCAAAAACAGTATTTGCTCCTGATGGCCTTTGTGATTCATGTTAGAAGGCAAAACAAAGAAAATCTTCTTTCAAGAGCAAAACTGAGTCATCAATTCTTGAGCCTTATCACCTACTGCATGTTGATCTATTTGGTCCAGTCAATGTCATGTCTATTGCAAAGAAGAAATATGATATGGTTATAGTGGATGAGTTCACAAGGTACACTTGGGTGTACTTCTTGCACAAGAAGACTGAAACTGCATCTACCCTAACTGGCCATGTCAGACAGCTGGATAAATTGATCAAAGATTCTGTTAAAATCATAAGGAGTGATAATGGCACTGAGTTCAAGAATTCAATTATGGAAGAGTTCTACAAATATCATGGAATCAAACAGGAATTTTCTGCCCCTGGAACTCCACAGCAAAATGGAGTTGTAGAAAGAAAGAACAGGACTCTCATTGAAGCTGCACGAACAATGCTTGATGAAGCAAAGCTACCAACCTATTTTTGGGCAGAAGATGTGCAGACTGCTTGTTTTACACAAAATGCTACACTTATAAACAAGCATGGAAAAACACCATATAAGATGGTGAAGAAGAAGAAGCCAAATCTGAAATACTTTCATGTATTTAGTTGTAAGTGTTTTGTTCTTAAGACTCATCTTGAACAGCTGTCCAAATTTGATCTAAAAGCTGATGAAGGAATTTTTGTTGGATATCCACTTTCCATAAAAGCCTTCAGAGTCTACAATTTGAGAACAAGAGTTGTCATGGAATCTATCAATGTCTCTTTTGATGATAAGAAGATTACTGGACTTGAAGATTTCGATGATCATGATCAACTGAGATTTGAGAATGAAGTTTTAAATTCTGATTCTGGAAATTCTAATGACTTAAATCCTGATCCTGTAAGTTCTGATGGTTTAAGTTCCGATGTCATTGAATCTGTGGTAACAACTCCAAAGGAAAATGCACCTGTCCAGGGGGAGCAAGCTGAAGAACCTACCACATTTCAAGACTCTCGAGAAGCATCAGAACCTGTCACTGGCTCTTTAAGTTCTGATTCATCTAGTTCTGATGAGCCAAATTCTGATAATTCTGGAAGCTCTGATTCTTCAACTCCTGAAAAATCAAATTCAAATTCTGAAGTCTCAGAGAGCATAACTACAGGGGGAGCATCAGAAAATGATGATGGAGACAACATGGATCATGGGGGAGGATCCAGTTCTAGAGATCAACCTCCATCTGCAAGGAAGTGGACTAAAGCACATACAACTGATTTAATCATTGGAGATCCTGAAGCAGGTGTCAGAACTGGAACTATAACTTCAAATGAATGCCTCTATCATTCTTTTCTATCTCAGACTGAACCAAAGAAAGTGGAAGAAGCTCTTCAAGATGATGATTGGGTGCAAGCAATGCAGGAAGAGTTAAAATGAATTTTAAAAAAATAAAGTCCGGACCCTAGTGCCAAGACCAAAGAACATATCAGTTGTTGGTACAAAATGGGTGTTCAGAAACAAAACTGACAGTGATGGCATAATTACAAGGAATAAAGCAAGACTGGTTGCTAAGGCTGTTCTCAATATGAGGGTATTGATTATGATGAAACATTTGCACCAATTTCTAGATTAGAAGCCATAAGGATCTTTTTGGCTTATGCTGCTCACAAGAAGTTTAAAGTCTTTGAAATGGATGTGAAAAGTGCTTTTCTCAATGGAGAATTGGAAGAAAAGGTATATGTTGAACAACCTCCAGGCTTTGTAGATCCTAAATTTCCCAATCATGTCTACAGGCTTGACAAAGCACTTTATGGCCTTAAGCAAGCTCCAAGAGCATGGTATGAGACTTTAGCTCAATTCCTTCTGGAAAGGGGATTTCACAGAGGCACAATTGACAAGACTCTATTCTACCTCAACCATGGAAAGGACTTACTTTTGGTATAGATATATGTTGATGATATCATATTTGGTTTTACTAATTCCAAATTATGTGAGAAGTTTGCAAAGATAATGCAGTCAAGATATTAAATGAGTATGCTGGGAGAACTCAGTTATTTTCTGGGCCTTCAAGTCAAGCAATCTGAAGAAGGCACTTTTATCTGTCAATCCAAGTATACCAGAAATTTACTGAAGAAATTTGGAATGCAAGATTGTTCAACTGCATCCATTCCCATGGCCACTGCAACAAAGTTAGATAAGGATATTGGTAAATCAGTAGATATTACCAACTACAGAGGTATGATTGGCTCCTTACTCTATCTAACTGCAAGTAGACCTGATATCATGTATGTTACCTGTCTTTGTGCAAGATTTCAGGCTGATCCAAGAGAACCTCACTTATTAGCTGTAAAAAGAATTTTCAAGTACCTTAAGGGTACAGCTGATTTAGGATTGTATTATCCTAGGGAATCAGATTTTAAGATAATTGGTAAGTCAGATGCGGATTTTGCAGGATGTAAAATAGACAAGAAAAGCACTATTGGAAGCTACCAATTTCTTGGAGGCAGATTGGTTTCTTGGTTTAGCAAGTCAATTTCCACATCAACTGCAGAAGCAGAATATATTGATGCAGGAAGCTGTTGTGCACAGATTCTTTGGATGAAGAATCAATTACTAGATTATAGGTTAGAATTTTCTAAAATCCCTATTTACTGTGATAATCAAAGTGCTATTGCTATGACAGGTAATCCAGTTCAACACTCAATGAAAAAGCACATCAGCATTAGGTACCATTTCATAAGGGAACATGTGGATGAAGGTACAGTGTAATTGCATTTTGGTCCAGCAGATCAACAGCTAGCAGATATCTTCACAAAACCACTATGTGAAGCTACTTTTATTAGATTGGTAAATGAACTTAGAATGGTTTCAGGTTCTTTCTCTAAATCTGCTTAGCTTTTTGTTCTCATACATCAGACTTTATGATCAGTGTTTGCAGATTGTATTATCTTTATGTAATCTATGCTTAATTTGAAAATTCATCAAATGCTGATTGTTATCTGATGTGGATTTATATACTCTGATAAGTGTTTTGAATGATCTGTGACTATTCAATCCAATGAGGATAACTGTGCTAGATGCTGACCTAGTAGTCTTTAATATACTAGATATCCCATGTTTGACTTAGTTGTTTATGTGGAAACTCATTAACACAAGCAGATTCTGATATTGAGCTTAGTCAAGTCTAGTTTGTGTATCTTATTACTAAGTCACAAACTAGATTCTTGTTTCTTATCTGTCAGATTCCGATGTCATTAAATCTTAAGAATGAACTAGGTGCTGATAAGCCTCACTTATCAAAAGAAAAAAAAAAGAATAAAAGTCAGGTACTCCTTTGAGATCTAGAGTAAAAATGTGGAAGGAAAGACCCAAGTGCATTGCTGGTATTACGTAATATGCATTTGAAAAGAAAAATAAAAAATTTCTTGGTAACTTTTCACACTCTATGATTACTGGAGAAATACTCTTATAACAACATAAATTCTGATAAGCAGTCGTGACTCACTTACACTGAGAAGCCACTGTAAAAAGGAATTTCAAAATATGCATAAAATGAGCACAAATAGTTGAGGTGGACTCATGCATAAATTTGTTCTATAGTAGATATTATGACTGATGACAGATTTTAAGCATTTTTCTTAGTTATGCCTTATTTCTAAGATGTACTGAAGTTGATCAAACTTTAATCTTTATCTGATATTTTGCTGAATGCACACACTTTCACTCCATATGAATGATGATTAAGTTGTTTTTGACAAAAAGTTAAGTGTCATTTGCATAAATTCCGAGGACAAGTTCTGATGGAAGTTCTGATGATTAAACTCTAAAGAAAACAAGTCAGTATTTGTATGAAGAATCACAGAAAAAGATTTTCACTCTTTGAGTACAGAAGCCATGTTTTGATGACTGTTAAAATCTGATATAAGTTAAGTTCTGATATTAAATCCTGATGGAATCTTTGATGCTTACGTGGCATTTTTCTTTACTTAATTTATTTGTGGTAAAATCTGAAACAGTCATATTTAAATCAGAATAAATTTGGGTGAGATAAAAACAGTCATAATCATTATGGGTTAGTGGTTAATGTGTATGTCCTGAAAAACTGCATGTGCACGGTAATTATTGCTTATTTTACGTGCCCATTAACTCTTGTTTTAGATCTTTTACTGATTGTTATTATTACACATCAGTCTAGGAAGTCGAGGGATCATTATTTTTACTTTTAATCATAAACCAGCCCTCGCGTCCTTTGGTATTCCATTGCCTATTTAAATGACTGATCATTCATCAGTAAAATCACATCTTTTCATTTCTCTCAAACAATGGCACACTATAGTTGGTTTTACTGCTATGGTACATAAACTGTGACCTTTTTTCGAAATGGAATTCCGACTCTATATCCTATCAACAGCATTCCTTTCGACATCTGGATTCAACTTCCAGGCAACATTAAAAATGATCTGATGACTTTCCAAAGAGAAGTTCATCTTCGTATTCTTAAACAGCAGGAGCAAATCATTCGTCTTGTTGTTCTCTTTGTTGAAAGTAGGAAGAAGAATTAATTGTCATCCATTCGTTTCTCTTCACCATCAGCTCTTAGACTAGGACTAAGGCTGTTGATGTTAAGGATCTTAGAATAGGACTATCTTGTAACTTTTGCATGTAATTGATAAATTTCATGAAATGTACTCATCTGATATATTAATGAAATTTCCTTTAAATTGCAAGATTTGGTCTTTGTTTCTCAAATTATGTGACTGTGCATATTTTAATTGTAATTTGTTAATCTTTACTTCATCGATTTTTAACTTTATCATGTGATGAATGTTTTGATTCAATAATGGTCAATAATAAATTTTGATGATTTGAGGAAATAATTGAAGCACAAGTTCATGCATCTGAACCTGTGATAGTAGAAGCTGAGAATGTTACTTCTCAAAAAGAAAAAGCAGCTCAAAGTTCTGATACTTTGAAAAGGAAATCTGTAAATTCTGATGTTGTTGAATCAACTCCTTCATTGGCAATGAGATTGAAGAAAATAAAGGCTATGAGGTATTTGGCTAAGGCTATATCAGAAGATACTAAAGAAGCTGAGGAAGGGGATCAGGAATCTCTGATCTCACAAGAATCAATTATCATTCAAGCCCTTCCAGCTCAAGCCAAAGACTCTGCTAATGACACAGTTGTTACCCCTCCTGTCTCTCCTATTAAAGCTACAGATGATGCTAAATAACAAACTGATAATTCTGAAATAGATATTCATAATTTGAATATACCTGAAGTTCTTTATCTGGAAGCTCCATCTACATCAAAGACACCAGCTCTGGAGATAAATTTTGCTGATCAGAATTTAGATGATATTATCCCTGAATCTCTAGTTGCTTCACACACTGTTGAGCTATCAGAACAGAATGAGTCTTCCTCAAGTTCTGATGACAGTGTTTCTGTTGAGACTCCAGTACCTGCTCTGATCAAGGAAGAATTGGTGAAGAAATTTGTTGAAAAGGAAGCACCAATTCCTTGGGAGGATACTCACAGAGGTGTTGAGTGGACCAAGAAGTGGAATGAATCAGATTTTATTCCATGTTCTAAAATTCTGACAGAGCATATTGCAAAAGCTGATGAATTGCTCACAAATGCTGATTTCAAGACACAACTCAAAATCACAGCTCTGTCTATAAAATATCTTCAAGGTCTACATACTTCTACTCATGAAAAGGTTGATACACTCAGGGAACAAGCTGATAAGTTCAATCTACAAATCAAGCTTGACAAGAACAGGTATATCAGACCTATTTCTGAAAAAGTTGCAACCATTGAGAAAACTCAAGAGAAGCAACAAGCCCAAATTGCTGAGGTTCTGGCTAATCAAGCTTCTCAGAAAGCTCAATTGGATAAAATCCAATCTTCAGTTGAACTTCTTCTTTCTCTCTTACTTCCTGATGATGCCAAAAAGGGGGAGAAGGTAGTTAAGTCCAAATGCTCACCTACTCAAGAACTGAAGAAAAAGGATGATAAAGGTGATGACCAGGGAAACTCTGAAAAGAGCAGAGGTCAAAGAAAAGTTCAAGGAAAATTTTCTATTCAGAACAAGTCAAGTTCTGATGCTGTGAATGCTCAAAGATTAAAGTCAAGTGGTGATAAGCAAATTCTGATGTCAAGTTTTGATATTCTGATTCAGTCAGGATCTGAAGACTCTCAGAAGTTTTTGCAAACTCTGAAGTTAAAGGGGAAGCAGACTACTATTTATTATAAAGATCCTAAAATCCAGACACTTGATGAGGAGATAGCAAGAAGATTATTTCTGAAATACAATCCAGGAATGGATTTAGAAACTCTCAAGGAGGAAGAAGCTAAATTTGCTGCTGAGAAGACAAATCCTAAATCTAAAGCTTCTGATGCAAAGAAACCTCCAATGCCTAAGGAAAAAGGCATTGTGATCAAGGAAAGGTCAAATTCTGAAACTTCAAAGTTCAAGACTAGATCATAGACTGAGAGTGATCCCAAAGACAAGGGGAAAGGAAAAATTTATGAACCAACCAAGTCACTGGACTTGAAAACTTCTTAAGATCTGATGAAACCAGTGTGTAAAATGGTTCAAGTATCTGATGATAATCTAGTTGAAGATGAAACTGTTCAAATTCTGAAAAGAAGAAAGATAATTGAAGATTCTAAAATAACCTGTGACACTGCTCAAGTTGTTATTCAGAATAAAGGACATGAAGGTACAGAAGAAACAATAAATTCTGATCAAGCTATCAAGACATCAACTACTGACAATGCTCAAGTTGATTTGGATAAAATGACAATTACTGATAAGAAGAAGCTATTATGGAAGAAAGTTACTCCAGTTGAACCAAAATCCAATCTCATGATTAATCAACTTGCTACATTTGGGTTGAAAGCCAAGCAACCTAGAGATAGAGCTGGATTAGGTTCCGACGAAGAGAAGATTCAAACAGGAGTAGAGGTTACTCTAAGAGATCATTTTATATTGACAGGCAAACCATATGAACAAATTAAATAAAGGCACCTTGACAAGGTGTTGTATGCTCAAGTTGTGATAGATGCTCATGATAAGGAGAATCTAAAAGAGAAATTGATCTTATTTCTCAATGATGGAAGGACTTATAGATTAGCTGATACTGATGTATTAAAGAAGTCTATCAGAGAACTTCAACATATTCACTATCTTCTGGAAGTAAAATCTGATGTTACGAGAAGATGGTTAGAATACATTTTAAAGGCTATAAGAGATCTATTTAGAATCTCTGGTACAAAGACTTCTTATTACAGTCCAATGATTACTGAAGGTGATGGAAGAGAAATTCATATGCTAAAGAATTCTGCTAAGGTGAAAGTTATTCTGAAAGGAAGATGCTTATGTTATAATGAAAACTCTTCACATCCTAAGGTTATCATACTTGGTGATGGACTTGAAAGAACATCCATTCAAGCTCTCAGAACAGCCATTTATTAAATTGGTGGTAATAAAGAAGAAGAACTGATGCAGGTCAAAATATAGTTAGCTGAAGTTCTGAAGAAAGCTGAAGATAATCTGATAAATGATTTTGTTAAGAATCATTATGGATTCAGGTTGATTCAGTGATGATTGGTAAAGCTGGATGTTTTGTAAGTTGTAATTAATAGTCTTATTAAACTCTTATTGTATTTGAACTTAAATGTTTTTGACATCATCAAATCTATTAACTTATACATTCTTGCGTAATTACAAGTTGGGGGAGATTGTTGGATATATTTGAGATGTCATGTCTAATATGTTTCATGTTTAGTTTTCAGATCTTAACTAACAGGAAATATCAGTACTTACTGGAATCAGGACTTACTGGAAGTCAGGACTTAAGGATATCAGAACTTAGATTATCAGAAGATAATATCAGAAGATGGATATCATAACTTAAGTACTGGAGGACTAACAGTTAAGGAAGGAAGCTGATTTACAGGAAAGAAGATCGATGCTAATACAAGAAGAAGATATGCATGGAAAGAGTTATAGGACTAGAAGAATTATATAAGATATATGGTTAATATATTTTAGGAGACAGAATTATATTCCATATCAACTAGAAGTTATCTTGTAACTGTGTGTCTATATAAACACAAACATAAGTTTACTCCAAAAGAGTTACGATCATCGAGAAGATCATACATTGTATGTAATATCCGGGATATATCGTGTAATTATTTTTGCTATTATATAATTATTATGTGTGTTCAGTATCTATTCTGTGAGCTAATTGTTAAGTGTTATCTGTACTTGAATATTCAAAAATAATATTAATTGAGTATTTTAATTTTTATATGTCCAAAATAAAATATAGATAATTGTCATATCTTCCTAATTATTTTTATGTTGGTTTATGGATTTATAAGAATCATATGAAATTTCTAAAATCTTTTTCCGGGTAATTGAAATCTATTTTATAAAAAAGGGAACCAACCGACGTCAACCGTAGTTACGTTTTTGGAACCCGAAACTCTTTCGAGAACTCCTTCCTAACCTAATTGTAATATTCCGAGCATTTTCCATGTTTCGACTTTTTCGATCCGGCGTACGGTTTGTCCTGCGCGGGTCCCTGCGCAACATTTTCGATACAATATTCGTTTCGGTAAATCAATAAAACCCGTATTTTCGATAAACGGGAGCTTTTTATTAAACTATCACAATAATCACTTCGTAATACATGTAACCAGGCGCTGAGACCAAGACCGCAGTACAAATTGTACTGATTTTGATAATTATCCCGAAAACCGATACCGTTTGGATCAGTTTTTACAAATAAACGTACCGTTTTATATCCGGAATGATCCAACGGGATCCTAATTTTCCGTAATTATAAATAGCCTTTTACCGTATTTTATTTCGTATCAAAATCATTTGCAGACAGATAACTATATAATTTTCAGAGAAAAACCCTAATTTCCTAAAACTGTTCTAAGAATCAAACAAGCATTTGGAGGTGTTATTGAATTCGGTTTGGAAAGCTCGAGTAACCAATCTGAAGGTCTTAAAGAGCTCTACCAGATTCTGTAATCCATACACCTGCAGAAATCAAGGTTATTTTTTTAAAAATTTATTTATTTTCGAATTTATTTTATTAAAAATATGAATTTTTGTTCGGATGATTGTTTGTATGATTTGATGATTGCATGTTGTAGAGCTTGTTTTCCTGATGATTTTCATATGTCATACGTCTGATTTGGAGTTCAATAACATGTTAAAATTTGAGTTTGATTTTCGAATTTTAAAATTAGGGTTTATAACCCGTATGAATGTTCTTAATTGAAATTTGGGGGTTTCTTATTCTGTGATAGATTGATGTTGTGTTATAGTGGGTTGTGTTCTCTGTGAAATTTGCAATCTAGTCGTATAAGTTTCATGAACCAACGAGGTCTGTAGAGAAGGGAGTTGTGTTTTGAAGTTTTCCGATGTTCGCCGGAAACTGGAAAATTTCACGGCCAAATTCCGGCCAACTCAGGGATTGTTAGGATGAATTGATTGCATGGTTGTGTTCCTGGTAACCTGTAGATGTGATCTGGAGGTGTTGGTGGGGTGAGGACGCCGGGAACGTGTTCTCCTGCCATCCCCGACTTTTTCCGGCGACTGGACTGCAAAATTGCAGTCTGGTCCCTGCAGTTTTGAAAACGATGCAGTTTGGTCCCTGTAGTTTCCAGACTTTGCAAAAATTGGATTTCTGTTTTAAAAATGTTTAAAAATCATATTTCCTATTTATTTTTATTATAAAAATTCGTTTTTAATTTCTGAAAATTCTAAAAATTATTATTTTAATTCTGAAAATTATTTTTAACTCACAAATAAATCTAAATTAATTAGTTAATTAATTCCAGTTAATTTCTAATTGATTAATTGGTCAATTAATTCGAAAATTAATTGATTAATTGATTTAATTAATTATTAATTGATTTTAATTAATTATTTAATTAGATTTAATTATTTAAAAATGATTTAAAAATTTTGAAAAATAGTTTCGAGCTTTAAAATATTATTCTAAATTATTTCCAAGGCTCGATAATTATTCTAAAATTATTTTGGAGCCAGAATTGGCCAACCGAACCCTGTTTATTGACCCAAAATTGATCCAACGACCCGTTTTAATTCCGAAAAATGTTTTAAAAATCATTTTTAATACCAGAAAGCCTATTTATGACCCGAGTCTTCTTTATAAATAATATATCATTGATTACGTGATGTATTATGTGCTATATGTGACTTGTTAATTGACTATCGGTCTATATATTCGGTGTTTACTTGATTATCGCATAACTTTCAATCCGTTAATCGGATTTGGGTAAAACGAAGGGTAGATAGAAGTATGTGTTGAATAGAATTCCATGAGTAAATTATTGATAGATGCTTATGATATGTGAGCAGAAGAGGCAAGACATAAGAAAAGGAAACAGATAGTTGAGGAGTAAGACGCTTGTGATTGGAAGCGAGTGCAGTGTAGTAAGCTAATATCAGGCAAGTGTTCTGAACTTTCTGGAGATATTGTAGTATTTGATAGTCAGATTGACATTGCAAGTGCTTTGAAGCACTGAAACCTAAACTCTGATTCCAGTTATTGTTCTTGAGCCATAAACCTTATTCTTTCTAGACCATTGATTGTTGTATACCTAAACACAAATCTCAAGTATACGATATTACTCCACAAATACATGTAAACAAAATCCCAATCACTGAA
The DNA here is from genome assembly GCF_009905375.1 of Apium graveolens. Taxonomy (NCBI): domain Eukaryota; kingdom Viridiplantae; phylum Streptophyta; class Magnoliopsida; order Apiales; family Apiaceae; genus Apium; species Apium graveolens. Next base: position 75,033,791 of record NC_133648.1, on the reverse strand, counting down.
CTGAATTACTTGTACATTCAATCATTGTATCCTATGCTTTGAAAGCCCAAATCTTTGAAACCCTGAAATGTTGATTCCTTTGTTATCCAAATCTTTCATTACCCAGCATCCAAGCTTTTAAATTGCCTTATTGATCCTTACAAGGATTGAAACCCTTTTATTGTTAAACATTTATTATTGTTAATGATTTCGGTTATTGTTTATTATTGCATATTCTGTTATTATGTTAAAATTGGATTGTTTTTATAAAATTGTGGACCAGATTCGTGGTCAGACCATATAATGGTCAAGTTAGGCCAATGTGTGCCTTGGATCCAGTAGTTAGAGCAATGCTGTGTGCCTTGCTCGGGGTTAGTGCGTGACTGATCAGCAGCCTAACCTTGGTTTTTAAATTAAAAGTATAATATCCAATTCTAAATCATAATCCATTGTTCACTTGATATCATAATCATATTCACCTGATGATCATTATTCTCAGTTTTGTCATTGTGACTTGCTGAGCTAGTTAGCTCATTTGTGCGATGTTGTTTATATTCTTTCCAGTTAAAAAGGAACCAGTTGGTAGCAAGGATCCCCAGTCCAGCGCGAGAGCTAGGGGTTCAGGTTGAGAAAGCTGAGCTAGTAGGCTTCTTTTGGGATAATTTAAGTTTGTAAAAGTTTGTAATAATGTTTAATACTCAGTTTGAGTTTGAAATAGTTGGGATTTGAACGGTTTGTAATATATTAGTGTGTTTGGCTTGTGTGCATACTTTAACCTATTGCGGTCCGTGGTGGTTGGTAAGTAGGGTCACTGCATATATTATTATTATCTTTATTATTGTTATAAGCAGGTTATAATTAAGGTGTGTGTGTGGACCCCAAACTTCTGACCCGGGTTTGGAGGGCGCCACAGGTTTGGTATCAGAGCTACAGGTTATAAGTCACTGACACAAGCCTAGGTTGACGGGAATGGGTAGAGGGATAGGATTAGAAGTAAGGTATAGGATGATAGAATGTCGAGAGGTTTAGTGTTATGGTATAACTGGTATTAGTATAGTTTGCATCATGGTACGATATTCTTATATTACGATATGATTTCAGATAGCAGAGATGGCCGACTCTTTTATTCCCGTATCAGCTGATCACTCAAAGCCTTCAGTTGGAGCACCAGCATCGGATCCACGTCCTGTTATTCCACCGGCATTGGCTATTTTACCTCCACCGGTGTTGCAGCCCGTACCATTGCAGGCTATTCCACCTTCAGGCATGAGGCCACCTGTCAGAGGACCCCCACCTGCTGATTCAGGCTTTACTAGTCATTCAGTCACAGGAGTACCTTTCCAGTTCTCTTCCTATCATGTCCCATATCATCAGTTTACATGGTAATAAGACATGATAATAAAACAAAACCTATCAAGTCTAACTCCATGTTGCTTAATTACTCTATTCCAGCATCTTTGAATATCTTCAAAATAGCATGGAAATGGTAATGCTTCTTTTTTCTCAAAACCCTGCTAAATAGGCTACCACATTCCTTTTTCAAACACTCGACATATGTGACGGTGTTGTCACTGTCAACAGATATTTGAATTGATCATCCGTCGGGTACATGCTTGTTATCCGTCGGGTAGCCTTGTTGATCATCTGTCAGGTAGCTTGGTTGATCATCCGTCGGGTAGCCATTTATCACTGGACTCCATTTCATTTGTGCAGAATTACAAGACATTTTATATTTACATTTAATCAACCTATTCTGCACATCTACTAGTAGTCTACATGATTCATAAGCTACTACAGAATCTTATACAAAGTTATTTGCAGAAATATGTTTCATGACTTATTGTTACATAAGCTACTCACCCGGTGGATATCAATTAGTCATCTGTCGGGACTATATTGAATCATCTGTCGGGACGATAATTGATCATCCATCGGGTGCTACAAAATTCACTAAGTTAAATCTACTAAGGTATTTTGTTTAGCTTATCATCAAGTACACAACATATTCCTAACAATCTCCCCCAATTTATATCTACTGGAATTGTAGCCATAAATTAAGAGAAACTTGATGATAATAAAACATCCTAAATATACAGATTAAAAAATAGTAGATAAAACTGATAAGTGCTATAATTTGATGAAAGTTGAACAATGCAAAGTACACAAAGGAATTGCTCATAATTTTTATTAAGGTGCTCCTCTAGTCTGAGCAGATAGATCTATTTCCTTGATTGTCTGGATTTCTTCCCAAGCCTTCTGTTATTTTCTTCAATTTGATTCTGAAGTTGTCTGTGGACTTCAAGTTCATCAGCTTCTGAGAGATCTAGCATTTCCTGCATTTCCAAAAGAGTCTCATTGCTAGAGATACTCAATTGGTCTTCCAATCTGAAAAATCTTCTAACCCCTTTTTCATCCTTGAATTCCATCAACCAATAGGGCCTCAAATGCACTCTTTTTCCTGTAAAGGGAATAGATAGAGTTCTTGGAAGTGCATCTTTGGCTTTAATACTCCTCAGCTCCTCAATCTTCTTTAGAACTTGTCTTCTTGTAGTCACATTGTAACCAAAGTTCTTTTTGAATGATGAGTAGACCTTTATCAGCACAGATTGGCTTTCTATGAGAATCCTGTGAAATGGCCATGTGAACTCTCTTCCTCCCTTGTATTTGAATACCAGCCTTTCAGGAAGACGTCTGTAAGCATCAATTCCTCTAACTTCTTCCAATTCATCTAAGTAAAGGTTGATGCCAGAAAACTCCTTGATGTCACAGATGTACATCATATTTCCCTTATTTACTGTGGGTTGGGATTTGGTTAGATCTTTGGATCTGAGAGATACAGGCTTCACTTTCTTGCTTTCTCTTGTCTTTGTCTTCTTTGTCTTGAAGATAGGTAAATTTAGCTCAGGAATTGGTAAACTATCCCAGTCTACTGGTTCATCCTTAGGAACAATTGGTTCACCATGAATATTCCTTGTTGGATCAACCACTTTGAATTCTTCAAATACCACTGAGGGTTTTGATGTCTGAGTTGTAGTTGTATACTTTTTAGGAAATTGGTCTTCCGATTCCTCATCACTAAAGTTCACTTTCCTCTTGGAATGGAGTTTTTATCTAAATCTCCTTTTCTACTATGATTCTTCTTGCATTTTCAGATCCTTAGGTTCAGTAATTACAGTTGGTTTTACAAGAAGTTCTGTTGTGGTTTTTACATCTCGAAGCTTGGCCAAGATAGCAGCTTGTTCAATCTTTTGCTTCTTAGCATCCAAAGCAGCTTACTTTTTTCTAGCCTGATTCTTTATTTTTCTTCCTTCTTAGCTTCCACAAACAGTGGGTGTCCAACCACCACACAAATCTCCTTACCATTTCTGTAAATTTTAGTGATTCTTCTTTTAAGCACTGAATCAGTTGGATCCTTGTAGAATGCAATAGACCTAGCCAGCAGCTTCTTCTCATCTGGCCTAGGTGTTTCAAATACTGTATCCATAGGATTCTTGTCTGAAAACTTAGAGTAGTTTCTTTTAGCCTTCATGATGAGATCTTTCTTTGGAGATTTGATGCAGGAAGTTTGACCTATTTCCAGATAGTTCATGCTTACCTCATTCACAAAAATTTTCATGACTTTGGAATGATGATTGAAGACTTTGTCTAGATTTTGAATTGGCCCAAACTTTTGTTGAATATCTACATCTATTTTTCTCCATTTTTCTTTTATTTCCTTCTCTAGAGCTGTAACATCAAGCATCTTGGGATTTGATTTCAACTCAAGCTTTTCAGCTGCTCTTTGGATTAGATCAATCTATCCAAAACTGGTGGCTTAGGGAAAGCAATTGTTGGCATAATCACTTTGCTGACTTGTATGTTTAGCACTTTTTGCTCCCCCTCACTTCTTGATTCCCCTTGACTAAATAAGATAATTGAGCTTTCTTTCCCCCCTTAGAAGAGGTTTCTTTCTCCCCCTTTTTGTTATTAGCAAGTTAAGTATAAGAAGAGGTTTGTGTTGCCACTAGCCTTTGAAGCAAGTCTGTTTGTTGTGCCTGATGTAGATGTATAGCTGTTAGAGAAGCTTCCATTGCTGTCATTTTGGTATCCAAGGAATCTATCTTTGTGGCAAGATCTGAATTCTTCCTGTGTTGTCTCTTAATGTCAAACATTGTAGCTTCTGGAAGTTTAGAATCCAACCTTTCAGAAATGTTCCTTTTCATTTGATCTATTTCACCTTTGATAGAAGTGACATCCCGAGTATGTTGAAAACCTTAAATTTATTGTAATTGCAGAGAAGCAAGGTGTGCTTGTAAGAGCTTCTTGGTGCTGGTATTTGTTGTGGTTTGAAGAGCAGAATGTGTCTGACTTATAAGTTGAATCAGGGTTGTCTTGAAATAGTGTTCATCACACTACTTTGAAAATGCCCAAGATGGCATACCAGATCTGGAACTAGGGCCTACTTCTCCCCTATGTCCAGCGACCCCTCTTCACTTGTATCACCAAAAAAATCAGCAGATTCCCAGTCACATGGTCAACATCATCATCAGCTCTAGGTGGCATAGCTGTGATGGCATCCTTAGCTCTCTGCATTGACTAGTGGTGTGCACCAAGTTCAGTATCCTTTCTGCATCTTCATTGCCCTGTCCAGCCAAAATTTGATATGCTGGAAGAGGATGAGTAAATGCCTCAGCATCCAAAGAGATGGAACTTATAACAGCTTGAGGATGCTGAGATAGTCTCTTAATGTCTGCATCATTGGCATTCATTGACTCACTAGCAATGATATCCAGCCTTATCCCTCCTGTACCTGCATTTCTCTCATTTTCTCTCTCTTTTTGCATCAAGGGCTCCCCTGGTTCCCCACCCTCACCTTCACCATCTAAGGTGGAACTCCTCTCACTCACTTTTTCCAGTCCTGAAGAAATGGACTGCATTGGATCACTCTTTTTCTCTCTTTTTTCCTGGGAGCAACCCAGACTCTCACTCAAATCACTCCCTTCCCTCAATCCTAAAAGTGATTGCACTACCACTAAGTCTTCTGCACTTGTAAAAATTGATGAAATTTGAAGCTGTGCAGAGACACCCGATGGATGATGAATATCCATCGGGTTAGTGGTATAGCTATCCGACGGATGACTGCTGTTAAGCTTATCCGTCGGGATACAATCATCACTCGACGGATGAACAATATCCATCGAGTGAGTAGAAATGAATGAGCGTGGAGTGGAGACTATTGTAGATTCTATGCATGTTGATGAAAATTTTGGCACAGATGTCTCAACAGTCTCAGAAAGAAATGGCAAGTGAGCCAACAAATCATCTAGAAGATGATGCTCACTTGCATGGATTTTTGGCTTCTCTAAGAGAGTTAAAGATGGAGAATTTGGAAGTGATGTGTTTATCATGTCAGCATCCAATGAGTGTGTGGGAGAATTTGGTGTATCAGGTGCTTCAATTATAAGAGATTTTGGCTGTGACTCCACATTTATTGGAGCCACATTAACCTGACTTTGAGAAGGTGCAGTGACTGGGTCTTTTGCACCAGTTTGCACAGTGTGTGAACCCTGTGCATCCCCAAGGGTTTTTGGTTTCTTCTTTCTGGTATAAGTTTGGGGTGAGCTTGTGTCCCTTACCCTCTTGGCTTGTGCTCTTGGCTGAGAGATTTGTTCAATAGTCACATCCTTTTGGGAGGATGCAACTAGTAATGAGCTTAAATCCTTTTTAAGCACTACAGTTTGTTGAGAAACTGCAGTGTGGCTAGGCTGGAAAACACTCACCTCTCCAACCTTATCCTTAGGGCTTCTTTAATTTTCACCCTGTCCCTCACCTTTCTTGCCCACCTTCACACTCCCTTATTTAGGTTTGGTGGATTTTACAACTGATTTCTTTTGAAAGAAATCAAAGGGGGCTTTCTTAGCTTTGGATTTAGGAACTTTTGTTGGTTTGGTAGCTTGGGTAGGTATATGTTTGGTCATTGGCACATATACCATAGCTACACTAGAAAGTAAAGAAATTTGTGAGGTTGGAAGAGTGGAGAAAGAAGAAATTACCTCACTTACTTGAGGTCCCTCAATTACTGGAAAATAGTATAAGGGAACCTCCTTGTGATGGTTTGCTCTGTTTAAATCTGCAATGATCCTTCTTTCTTGAACCCAACAATTTAACTTGTTGGTTGGGTTCTTAATCACAATATCTTCAATAAGATGGTTAGCAAGCATCATAAAGAATCTAGCATAATAGACACTTTTACCTCTCTTATTGATCTCTCCTAACTTAAAGCCTAACTCAAACATAACCAAGTCACTGAAATTGAAATACTTATCAGTAACTAGCATGTAAAGCATGTTAAGCATAGAAATGTTTATAGAGTCAAAGTTACTAACTTTACCAGAAAATACCTTAGTTACTAATTTACACAGATAACTCCATTCTTTTCTAAGACCCAACCTTCTAATTTCACTTAATTTAGAAGTAGTGAGTGCATAGCCCATGGAATTAAGCATATTAACAATGTCAGTGTCTGTATGTGGAGTAGTTATAGTATTATCAGGAATCTTGAACATGCTTTAACAATATCACTATTTATGCAAAATTGCTTACCTTTCAGAGTGAATGTAATGGTCATGTATGTCGAGTTGTACACTACAGTTGTCCATATCTCTTCAACAACCTCACAGTAAATGGTGGGTGATTCCAGCATGGCATAGTTGAGTTTTTAGTCCTTCAAAAAATCCATCCTTTTATGATAGTCACCAGACTGTTGAATCTCCTTGTTCACCAAAGCTGAGAGGTTGTTTTTCTCATAGATATAACCGGTTTGAGACATGATTTTCACTATAGGTATCATTGTTAGAGGTTTGGAATTTGCAGAGAGAGTTTGCTTTTGAGAAGAAAGAAATTAGAGCAATTGAATCTTGAGAATGATAAAAGAAATGAATAAAAGTGAATTTACTTTTATACTATCTCAGACTTTAACTATCAAAAATACTAAAGTAAAATAAAGTGACCAATAAAAATTGCCTAAAATAGCCGTTTAAAAATAAATAAACTGTAAAAATTCCGTCACTTATCCGCCGTGTCATGCTTACAGACTGTAAGTATACTTGATGGATAAAGTTCAGAGAATTAACAGCTAGGATTGAGATAATTCGACGGATGAGGATAAATCAGTTATCTGTCGAGTTATGAAATATTCCAGAAAAATAATTGATTTTATTGATAAATTGTATTCCGATGGATGATCAAACTCGATGGATAATTATAATCCGTCGGGATATAAATTTTGACTTAGCCAAAATTTCATCCAAAACAGAAAAATCAATTAAATTTCTTGCTACATAACCACTTGCAAAAATATTTGAAATAATTCAAGAGAAATTAAACATACCTAATTCACTTACCAACATTGAAAAAGTGGATTCATCAAGTGGTTTGGTAAATATATCTGCAAGTTGCTTTTCACTTGGAACAAAATGCAGTTCCATAGTACCATTCATTACATGTTCCCTTATGAAGTGGTACTTGATGTCTATGTGCTTTGTTCTTGAATGTAGTACTGGATTTTCAGTGATGGCAATTGCACTCGTGTTATCATAGAGAATAGGAATCCTATCCACTTGTAGACCATAGTCCAACAATCGGTTTTCCATCCACAAAATCCGTGCACATCAACTACCAGCAGCAATATATTCAGCTTCAGCTGTAGAAGTAGAATCTGAATTTTTCTTTTTACTGAACCAAGACACAAGGTTGTTCTCTAGAAATTGACAAGTTCCTGTTGTACTTTTTCTGTCTATTTTACAACCTGTATAATCTGCATCTGAATAACCTGTTAGATCAAAACTAGAATCTCTAGGGTACCAAATGCCAAGTTTTGGTGTTCCCTTGAGATATCTGAAAATTCTCTTAATAGCTACTAAATGAGATTCTCTAGGATCAGCCTGAAATCTAGCACAAAGATAAGTAGCAAACATTATATCTGGCCTACTAGCTGTTAAGTACAGAATTGAACCAACCATGCCCCTATAACTTGAACTATCCACAGACTTTTCAGTAGTGTTTAATTCAAGCTTAGTTGCAGTGGCCATGGGAGTTTTTGCAGATGTGCAATCCATTAGATCAAACTTCTTTAAAAGATCATAAATATATTTGGTTTGACTAATGAATATTCCATCACTAACTTACTTAACTTGTAAACAAAGGAAGTAAGTTAGTTCTCCCATCATGCTCATTTCATACTTACTTTGCATCAATTTGGCAAACTTTTTGCAAACTTTTTCATCTGTAGAGCCAAATATAATATCATCTACATAAATTTGAACAAGTATACTAGAGCCATTAACATTTCTAAAAAATAAAGTTATATCCACAATACCTCTTATGAAGTGATTTTCCAAAAGGAACTTTGATAAAGTGTCATACCAGGCTCTAGGTGCTTGCTTCAGTCCATAGAGTGCTTTCAAAAGATAGTAGACGTGATTTGGGAAATTTGGATCTTCAAAACCAGGAGGCTGACTGACATAGACTTCCTCCTCCGAATCTCCATTTAGAAAAGCACTCTTGACATCCATTTGATAGACCTTGAAATTCGCATGGGTTGCGTAGGCTAAGAAAATTCTGATGGCTTCAAGTCTTGCAACAGGAGAAAAAGTTTCATCAAAATCTATTCCTTCTTGTTGACAATAGCCCTTAGCAACCAATCTAGCTTTGTTCCTGACTACTATGCCATTTTTATCCATCTTGTTTCTAAATACCCATTTGGTGTCAATTTGATTCTTTCCTTTAGGCTTGGGTACCAGCTTCCATACTTTTTCCTTTCAAATTGGTTTAGCTCCTCCTGCATAGCTAAAATCCAATCAGGATCCAACAAAGCTTCTTCTACCTTCTTTGGTTCTTCCTTAGATCGAAAGCTGCTATATAGAAATTCTTCTTAAGTTGCTCTCCTTGTTTGAACTCTAGAAGCTACATCACCAATGATGAGCTTAAAGGGGTGATCTTTTATCCATTTTCTTTGTTGAGGTAGATTAGCTCTAGATGAAGAGGCCTCATTGTTGTCTTGATGTGTAACTGAGTTTTGATTATTAGAAACTCCCCCCGAGTTTTTTGGATCTTTGATTTGAGAAAGGGGAACTTTCTGTAAGTGATCTATTCTGACTCTCAGCTTCTTTTGATGACCCGACGGATAGTGCATTTTGAGTTCCGATGGATGAAACTGATTGTCTCCTGATAGATAAAGCAGATTGTCTCCCGAAGGATGATACATTTTGCAACTCGATTGATGTTGAATTTTTTGCTTTAGTAGTAGTAGATTTTTCTGCAATACCCTTTGTCATTGTTTCCTGATCACTTTCATCATCACTATCATCACTAACCATCTCCACATTATCAAATTTGAGACTTTCATGAGAATCTTCATCTTGCAATCCTTCAATCTTTTCATCATCAAACACAACATGTATTGATTCCATAACAATGTTGGTTCCAAGATGGTAGACTCTATATGCTTTTCCCACGGCATATCCAACAAAAATTCCTTCATCTGCTTTAGTATCAAACTTCCCATGTTGATTAGTCTGATTTCTCAAGATATAACATTTGCAGTAAAAGACATGAAGAAAATTTAGAGTTGCCTTCTTGTTCTTGAACAATTGGTAGGGTGTCATACATTTTGCTTGATTAACCAAAGAAATATTCTAAGTGTAGCATGCAGTATTTACAGCTTCAGCCTAGATGTATGTTGGTAATTTTGATTCTTTAAGCATTGTCCTTGCAGCTTTAATAAGTGATATGTTCTTTCTTTCCACTACTCCATTTTGTTGTGGAGTTCTTGCTACTAAAAACTCATGCATAATCCCATTCTCTTCAAAAAAAATGCTCTTATAACAGAGTTCTTGAACTCAGTTCCATTTTCACTCCTGATTCTTCTAACTTTGAAATCAGGATGATTGTTGACTTGCCTTATGTGATTTATGATGATTTCACTAGCCTCATCTTTGGACTTTAGGAAATATGTCCAAGAGAACTTTGAGAAATCATCTACAATTACTAGGCAAAATCTTTTCCTTGAGATGGACAACACATTGCCTGGTCCAAACAAATCCATGTGTAGCAATTGCAGAGATTCTTCAATTGTTGAATCAAGCTTCTTCCTGAATGATACTTTAATCTGCTTTCCCTTTTGGCAGGCATCACACAGTCCATCCTTAGAAAACTCCACTTGAGGAATACCTCTAACCAGTTCTTTCTTGACAAGCTCATTCATGGTCTTGAAGTTTAGATGGGAGAGCTTCTTGTGCCACAACCAACTTTCATCTTGACTTGCTTTACTAAGAAGATAAGTGACAGATTCTATATTTGATGAGTTGAAGTCAGCTAGGTACACATTTCCTTTTCTCACTCCAGTGAGAACCACTTTGTTATTTCTTTTATTAGTCACAACACAGGCTTCTGAATTGAAGGTTACTGAATTGCCTTTATCACACAGCTGGCTGATACTCAACAAATTGTGCTTGAGACCATCCACTAAGGCAACCTCCTCAATGATGACATTGTCTTTTGAAATCAAGCCACATCCCACAGTATAACCTTTACTGTCATCTCTAAAAATAATACTTAGGCCAGCTCTCTCCTTGAACTCTGTGAGCAGGGTAGAATCTTCAGTCATATATCTTGAACAACCACTATCCAAGTACCACAGATTCTTTCTGTTTCCCTGATTACTTGAAGAACTTGTTTCTGTTTCATCAGACTTGGCCATCAGGGCTAGATTTACATAGCACACATCTTCATCTTTATCCAAACCATCAGTTGCCCAGTCATTTTCTTGTGTAATAAAAGCCATTTCTTTTTGTTTGAGAAACTCAAAATAATTCTGTTTATAATACACAGGCTCAAACTTCTTCTTGCTGGAATCTGACTTTCTACACTTACTGGAAAAATGCCCTGCCAAACCACTTTTGAAACATTTGAATTTTGATTTATCCACCATGTTTTTATTTGGCTTAGCTGCTCCAAAGTTCTTCTTGAGCTTGGAATATCTTCTAGAAAGGAATGCAAGATGTTCATCAATATTATCCATATCATCTTGGCTCAAAGAATCTTCATTTTCAGCTACCAACCCATTGCCCTTGTTTTCATAGACTTTTGAAGTAGACTCAACAGCTTCTACCTTCACATCCCTCTCCTTTTCCAACTCAGCAACCAGTGTTATGGACCCTACTTTCTTCTTTCCTCTCTCCATCCTATCATCTTGCTCTATTTCAAGCTAATAAGTTTTCAGGATGCCATACAGTCTCTCCAAGGTAAACTCCTTGTAATCCTGAGAATTTCTCAGTGAGACTATCATTGGTTTCCATTCCTTTGGAAGAGATCTAAGGAATTTGAGATTGCAGTCTTTAGTCTGATAGACTCTTCCATGCAATTTCAGAGCATTTAGTAGCTTTTGAAACCTACTAAATATGTCAGTGAGAGTTTCACTGTCTTCATAGTGAAAGTGCTCATATTGCTGAATTAGCAACTGCATCTTATTTTCTCTAACTTGCTCGGTACCATCACAGATAATTTGGATGGTGTCCTAAACCTCCTTGGTTGTCTTGCAATTGATGATGTTGTCAAACATGTTACCATCAACTCCATTGAATAAAATATTCATGGTCTTTTTGTCCTTCCTGACTTCCTCAATATCAGGATCTGACCATTAATGCCTAGGCTTGGGGACTGAAGCCTCATTGCCAGTAGCAGCTCTCATTGGAATATGAGGACCTCTCTCTATGCAATCAACATAGGCTTCATCTTGAGAAAGAAGATGTAGGTGCATCTTCACCTTCCAGTGATGATAATTATCTTTATCCAGAAATGGAATTTTGACTCCAACATCCTTCTTGTTCATCTTGCTGTTTTGTTGTGATCTTTAAACTCTTTATACTTCAACATGCGTCGAGTGTTTGAAAAAGGAACGTGGTAGCCTATTTAGCAGGGTTTTGATAACAAAGAAGCATTACCATTTCCATGCTATTTTGAAGATATTCAAAGATGCTGGAATAGAGTAGTGAAGCAGCATGGAGTTAGACTTGATAGCTTTTGTTTTATTATCCAGTCTTATTACCATGTAAACTTGGTGATATATAAACCAAGTGTAGCTAGTAGAATAAACTGACCAACAAACTAAGTAAAACACATTCTTAGCAGAGAAACATTTATAAGCTGTATTCTGTAGAATTTCTCTGTAGTTTATTTATTCACTTGTAAAGCAGTTGTGAGCTATTCAAGCTTCAAAGGGTTCTCTTAATATATATATATATATATATATATATATATATCTGGTGGATACATTCAAATCCACCAGAAAGTTGTGAAGACTTGTGTTTTTATTACATGTGTTTTGATTTATATAATTCTTTCATTCTGCACTTTGCAAATTAAACACATATATATATTATTGAGTTAGACCCATTTTTCATAAATCTCAAAAAGAAGTCAGAATTACATTCAACCCCCTTCTGTAATTCTTGTTGTATTGTTAGGGAATAACACAGTTCGGAATGTAATTTGTGCATTTATCCTCCAATATTTATACTTACACTAAATAAACAATAGTTGTATGTGTTTGGATGCTGAATGACTTTCTAGTGCTAATTTTTCTCAATTTATTTTAAATGTGATTCCTTTATTTTTAAATACACAAAAAAATTCCATTATATGCTTCATTTGATTATTTTACTCCTTTTTTTTCTCCCACTGCAATGGAAGAAATGAGAGGTTTTTATCGAAATTCTAATAACTCACATTTGTCTAATAGTCTTTAAAAGCTAATGGGAAGAAGGCAAATTCAAAAGTGCATATTCAAGATTTGATAGCAATAATAAAACATGGAGAGAAGAGTATGGCATCTTTTTTTTATAAAATTATTACACCTTAAATATAGATAGAATTTAATTTATCGTTCAACCATTCTCATGACTATAATGTTGTCAAATTAGATATAGAAAGGAGAGAGATAAGTTGTTATTAACACCTCCAATAAAATGAATATATGTATATAGAGAGTTAATTTTCAATGTGACATGTTACATGTACCAATTTCTATAATAATTATTGTATATCTAACTTAATTTTTTAAACGCATTTGCATGATAAACATATATACGAAGGAATATGGGGAATGTGTTTCGTGTTTTTAATTGTGAAAGATGAAAACATAAATCAAGTATGGTCTAAACAGTTGATACAGAATCTCCACCGCCATGTAAGCATCTTTTTATTTTTAAAATCATTTTAAAATATAATAGCCTCTTAAATTATGTTTACTACATAGAAGCTACCAGAATAAAATTCATAATGGCATTGTCCGAGGATACAGCCGTAAAAGATAGGGGGATTGAATGACAATGATTCTTTGATTCAGCGGCTCATCTCTTCCACTTTTAAACTTTCTTATTCTATTTTATACCGGCTTTTTAGCTTATAAGATGGATATATTTTTTAGCTATTTTATGTTCATAGATCCAATTTAGATAGGTTATAAAATAAGATATTTTTTTTCATGAAAGGTTGTATATGGAACTTATTGAAGACCGGTAACAAAAGTAGGAAATTCTCCTATTAGTAATTTAATTTATAAGATTGATTTAAAAGATATTCTCCTACATAAAAAAGATATTCTCAAGGAAATTTGCATATTTTTGTCCATGAAATTTATTATTTCCTACTTGCCCTTATGTTTCAAATTTTAATTTATTCCTCCAAAAAGGGTATTGATTCTACTAATCAAACTATTATTATGCTAAAATAAGAATGTATTTAATGTACTAAACCAATTATAGTAAATTTTTTGCATTGATTAAGAAAAATAATATCTTTTCAGCATCATGTGTTATTATTTCCCTATTCACATTATTTTTTTAAAATTCAAAATTTAAATTATTTCTCTCAATAGCCTATTATTGGACACATTTGTTCTTTAACCCATTGATAATTAGCAACTGAAAAGGAAATTTATTTAATATGTTGGATATCTACCTTAATTTTGAACAATTCTCAAACAAATTTGCATATTGTCCATGAAAATTATTCTTTCCTACATGGCCTTATATTTCAAATTTAAAATTTGTTGCTCCAAAAAGAGTATTGATTCTGCTAATTAAACTATTACTGTAACAAAATAAGAAAGTAATTAATGTAATAAACCAATTATAATAAATTTTGTGCACTAATTAAGCAAACCAGTATTTTTCCTAACACTTAATGTTATACTTTCCCCACTAACATCGTTTTTCAAAATTCAAAATTTTATTTGTTGCTCTCAGTAGCCTATACTTTTCCCATTATCAATGTTTTAAATTAGAAAATTTCTAATTAATATTTTAATTAATTATAAAATTACTGATTTATATATATATTATGCAAACAATCATCCATTTTATAATTAAAAAAATGAAGTGAAAGTTTGATTGGTTAACAAAAAAATAGTAAATGAATCATTAGTTATTCAATTATATACAATTTTAAGACAGTTTCGTATACATATTTAAATAATAAATATTTTAATATTTTTATAATTGTAGGAACTTATTTTTTAAAATAATAATATTTTATATAATAAAATGCGAGACAGCGCCGTGAGACGCAGTCAAGTAACATTTATAATTATATGATTAGATAAGGTAAACTTGAAAATCTGTGAAAATTATATTCTTTTACGAATTTTCGAATCTTATTTTATAAAATTTAAATACTAAATTAGCTACATATATTTGATATATGTTATAAATAAATATTTCTATATCATAAAATGCGAGACGAGGATGTGAGACGTCATTGAGTAAAATTGATTATTATATGATTATATAAGGTTAACTTGCATAATAAAAATTATATTATTTAAGCATTTCTGAATCTTATTTTACAAAATTTTAAATTACTAAATTAGCTACACATAATTAATATATGTTACTAATAAAATATTTTTATATAATAAAATGCGAGACGGCGCCGTGATCAGGGCTGGTCCTGAGTTTCTAGGCTCAGTGCAGACCTTTTTTCGAGGCCCTATATAAAAATGTGAAAAAAAAATTAAAAAAAATGTTTTAAGAGGTTTGAAACCTAGACAAGTGCTACGCTGGAAGGCTAATCCGCACATGTTAATTTAGATCCAATACATTCAAGTTTGTTACAAAAAACAAACAGTAACCCAAATATCTTAAAATTATTTACAAATATTACGAAGTCTAAACTAATACATTATTTTATATGTTTAGAAAGTTTTTAATGAGAGATAACATAGGTTGAGAATAACAAGAAATTGAATTTTATAACTTATATATAACCTAAAGCAAGCACCCCCGCAGCAACCACACACATATCACGGAGGACAATACAACCAGAAAATCACTGAATTAATAATAATAAATTTTATTATGGCAGTGAGGTTCTGTCAAGTAACAATGATTATTATACGATTAGATAAGATATACTTGCAAGTTTGTGAAAATTATATAATTTTATGAATTTTCAAATCTTATTTTATAAAATTTTAAAACTAAATTAGCTACAAATATTTGATATATGTTATTAATAAATATTCTACATAATAAAATGCTAGACGGGACTGTGAGGCGCCGTCGAGTAACATTGAATTATATGATTAGATAAAGTAAACTTGCATAATGAAAATTATATTCTTTAAGGATTTTTGAATCTTATTTTATAAAATTTAAATTACTAAATTAACTACACATAATTAATTTATATTCCTAATAAAATATTTCTGTACAATAAAACACGAGACGGCGCCATGAGGCGTCGTCGAGTAACATTGATCATTATATGATAAGATAAGGTAAACTTACAAATTTATGAAAATTATATTCTATTATGAATTTTCAAATTTTATTTTATAAAATTTTAATACTAAACTAGCTACACATAATTGATATATGTTAGTAATAAATATTTTTATATAATAAAATACGAGACGGCGCCTCATGGTTTTATATAATAAAATACGAGACGGCGCCTCATATTTTTAATAATAAATGTTTCTGAGTCATCATTACTATCAGAACTTGATGACTCAGTATCAGACTTTGTGATGAGAGCCTTTCCCTTGCCTTTCCTTGAGGCAGCTTCTTTGGGAATTTCCTCCTCAGCCACAAAAGCAACTGTTCTTGACTTTCTTCCATTCCTCTTGCTTCTTTGTTCCATCTCAAGTTCATGAGTCTTGAGCATCCCATAAATTTCATCAAGAGTTGTTTCATCAAGATTATAGTTATCTCTTATTATTGTGGCCTTCAAATCCCATCTTTCAAGAAGTGCTAACAGGAATTTAAGATTTGAATCTTCAATATCATACACTTTGTCAACTAATGACAAATCATTCAAGAGTTTGACAAATCTGTCATATAAATCAGTTAATGACTCATCAGGCTTTGAGTCAAAGTGCTCATACTCTTGAGTGAGTATCGTCTTCATGTTCTTCTTGATTGCATCAGTTCCCTGACACCTTGTCTCCGAAGCATCCCATATCTCCTTTGCATTCTTGCATTGAATTACCCTGTTTGACATGACATTATCAATGGCACTATGCAGCAAGTGTCTTACCTTTGCATCATTTGCAATCGATGAGATATCTTCAACAGTGTAATCACTTTTCTCCTTTGGTACAGACTTTACTGGCTGACCTGCAACTTCCACAGAGAGTTTGGTTGGCATATGTGGTCCTTCATAAATCCTGTCAAGATATTCTGGATCTAAAGCTTTCAGAAACATAGCCATCTTCACTATCTGTATGGAATACTCAGAAGGTTTCAACATGGGAACTCTTATAGTCTCATATCGACGATGGGTTATGGTTTTTGCAGGTTCTTCAGTTTTGGTGGGCTTGGTTGGAGTTTCTTCTTCAGACATGATTGTTTCTGGATCTTAAACTGCTTGTGTGTTAACAGATTGCTCTAATACCACTTGTTAGGTCACACACACTGTAGAAGGGGGTTGAATACAGTGTTTACCACAATCAAATCGAATATAAGAACTCAAGTAACAGAAAACATATTTTATTCAACACAATAAACTCTGTTACAATATGGAACTGTCCTCTCTCAGTGATGAATAAATTACCACGAGAGCTGCTAGAGTTACAAAGAATAATAACTTCGATAATCGTAATACATATAGTGTAAACCCTATGCC
The DNA here is from genome assembly GCF_009905375.1 of Apium graveolens. Classification (NCBI taxonomy): domain Eukaryota; kingdom Viridiplantae; phylum Streptophyta; class Magnoliopsida; order Apiales; family Apiaceae; genus Apium; species Apium graveolens. The sequence goes on along the minus strand of NC_133648.1, from coordinate 75,016,646 downwards.
TGTGTTTATATACTACACAGTTACAAGAAAATTCTAATTGATATGGAATATAATTCTGCTTCCTAAAATATATCAACTAGTTATCTTTTCTTCCAAGTATTCTATTCTTCATAGAATTCCTTCTTCATGCATAATTCTTTCTGTCTTAGTCTCGATCTTCTTTCCTTTCAATCAGCCGCCTGCCTTACTGAAAGTCATCTTAAGTCCTGATATTATCTCCTGATAAATATCTTCTGATCACTTAAGTTCTGATAACTTAAGTTCTGATATCTTAAGTTCTGTCTTCAGTATAAGTGTTGATTTCCAGTTAAGTACTAATTTGTCCTGTTAAGTAAGATCTGAAAACTAAACACAAATCATATTACACATGACATTATCAAATATATCTAACAATCTCCCCCAACTTGTAAATTAGCATAATATACAAGTTCAACATATATTTGATGATGTCAAAAACATTAAGTACAAATGCATGAGAATTTGACTAGATAACTATAACTTACAGTCCTTTCAGCTTTACCATCTTTAACTTCTGATAACAGCTTCAGTCTGTATGCACTTCAGAATTTAAGCAGTTGTAGGTCTTTGACTTGGCTTCAATTTCTGATCTCTTTGATATCAAGAGTTGTTCTGAGATAGTTTTTCAACAAACATCTCTCAGCATATTCAAGTTCATTGACCATCCTCCTTTTAGCATTTATTAATTCAGCTGTATCTTCACCAATTTGAAAAATAGCTGCTCTGAGATCATTTATTTTAGCTTTTCTTATCTCCTGATCTAGTCTAATCAGATATGCCTTGTCAGACTCTAGATTGAATTCCACAACTTTATAACCCAGAAAAGTAGTTATAATCTTAGCAGAGTTAGGCTTCATTTCGACAATATCACCCTTGTGATCTCTGTACTTGGGATAGTATGTGCTGTCAGACTTTACAAAATAAAGCTTCTTCTGTCTTTGAATTTGAGACTTTAAATATCCTGCAGCACTATCTGTTAATCTGTCTTTTACTTGAAGTAGGAATAGAACATGTTCCAGTTCCTCAAAATACTTCAGTGGTATAGCATTCTGCTTAATCTGGTATACCCTTCCATCTGTCATGAAATATAACAAGATATGTTCTTTCAGAAAGGTATGGTAAACCATTTGTACAGATTCAAGTCGATTCAATCTTTCAGGAGTTGCTCCAACACCTGGTTCACTTAAGAAAGTTGAATCATTGGTAGTGTTATGTACTCTTCTTTCATCAGAACTACCCAATCCAGATTTATCTCTTGCTTCCTTTCCTGTAACAACTCTAGCTTCAAAACCACTAGTTGCAGTCTTCAAAGGTTGAGCCTGTTTAGCTTTGGTGAATCCTGGTAGGAGTATCTTTGAAGGTTTAACATGAGCAATGTCAGAGGTTTCCTTTTCCTTATCTTCTGATATCAAGCCAACTTGAGCTATGTCAGAGGTTGTTTGTTTCACTGTCATATCAGAACTTACTACATCTTGACTCTGAATAACATGAGCCATGTCAGAGGTTGTTTGAAAAATCTTCTTATACATCAGAGTAAGATTAGCATCTTCTTCATCATCAGTTATTTCTTCATCCATGACTGGCATATAAACCTTTATAGGTTCATCAACTTTTTCTTTTGCCCTTGGACCTTGGATCAATTTCCATTTGTGATTTGGCTTTGATTGCCTCAGAATTTGTTCTTTCCTTTATCACAATACCCTTAGGTTTTGGAAATTTCTTTTCAACAACAGAAGTTTTAGATTTTGTCTTGACACCTTTTGCTTTGAGTCTAGCTTCTTCTTACTTAGACTCTCAAAGTCCATTCCTGGATTTTCTTTAAGAAATAACTCCCTTGAAATTTCTTCATCAAGTTCCAGATGTTCACCAGAACTTATCCTTTTACCAGTATCAGAACTTATTCTTCTCCCAGTATCAGAACTTGTTCCTTGACTTGTAATTCTAGCTTTACTTGATGAAAATCCTTTTCCTTGACCTGGACCTCTACCCTTATCAGAGTTTTCCAGGTCATCATTTCCATCATCCTTTCCTTTCAGTGTCTGAATAGATTTGCATTTGGACTTAATCACTTTCTCCCCTTTTTTGGCATCAACAGGTAAAAGAAAAGAGACAAGCAATTCCACTAAGGATTGGATCTCATTGATTTGACTTTGGTTAGAAGCTTGACTCTTCAGAATTTCTTCAATTTGAGTTTGTTGCTTCTCCTGAGTTTTCTCAATGTAAGCAATTCTGTCAAAGGCTGGCTTGAAAAATCTGTTCTTTTCAAGTTTCACATTCATATCTTATTGGATTAGAGCTTCCTGAATTTTGTTCACCTTGTCATGAGTTATTGAGTGTTGACCTTGAAGGTGCCTTGTACTCAATGCACTAACTCTCAGCTGTGCCTTGAAATTAACATTTATCAGCATTTCATCAGCTTTTGCAAGATGTTCAGCAAGAATTTTTTCAGAAGGAACCGGTGCTTCCCCTATAATAAACTTCTTAACTAAATCAGCTTTAGTAATTGTTTGTTGAGGTGCATGTCCTGATGGACCAGCTGCATCAGCATCTAAATTAACAGCAGCTTCACCAGTAATTTCTTCATTAGCAGCATCAGAACTTGTAGAATCTGCAGTATCAGCATCCTCGGATAAAATAGCAGTATGTGAGGCTATAGAGGCTTCAACATCATCCTCTAAATTCTGATCTGCAGCCAGGTTCTGATCAACATCCAAAATTGATGTTGTTGGTGGAGTGAGTTGAATTGGTGGAGCTTCCAAGTACAAAACCTCAGGCACAACTAAGTTATGAATATCAATTTCAGCACTTGTACCTGGTTCTTCAGTATGTACTGGATCAACTATAGGTGACATAGGAGGTGTAGGAATTTTTTCTTGAGCAGTTTCATGTTGTGCAGAAGGAAGTGATTCAATTACAATTGGTTCTATTGAGATAAGAGATTCCTGATCCCCTTCCTTAGCTGCTTCCACTACATCTGAATCAGACTCAACTATGTCCTTATGAGCTCTCTCTTTCTTTATTTTCTTCAAGGTGGAGACACTGTAGGAGCTTTATCATCAGATTTTAACTTTCTAAGCCTTTTTAGGGGCCTAGAACTCCCAGTTACAGTATCTTTCTGAGAAGTAACCTTCTCAGCTTCTACAATAACAGGTTCCGATATGGGAACCTGTTCCTCAGTTGGTTCCTCAAATCAACAAAATTTAATCAACACATTCATCACAAAATAAAATTGAAGTCGATGAAGTAAAGATTAATAAATTTCAAGTAAACATGCACAGTCACATAATTTGAGAAACAAAGAACAAATCTTACAATTAAAGAAAATTTCATTGATATATCAGATGATTACATTCGATGAAATTAAGCAATTACATGCAAAAATTACAAGATAGTCCTAGTCTACGATTCCTAACATCAACAACCTTAGTCCTAGTCTAGGAAGACCTAACGACTAACTCCTTCTGTTGCTGACGAAGAGCACTGCAAGACGGATGATACGTTGTTGCTGACGGAGAGCTTCTCTTCTTTCCTCTTCCAACCTATCAAGATGGAGATGATACTCCATTTATAAGAACAAGAGTTCTGTGTGAACCTCTTGTGGAACTGAGTTCCAAAGCTCGTCAGGAATGGAGGTGACATGCCACTCCTGTTGCCATTCATCACAACTCAACTCGATGTGAAAGATTTCATAGTTCAGGAACATGTTGAAATGGACCATTTTTGTTGGTATGAATAAAAAGAGAGTGAGTTTGTGAGAAAATGAAAGATATTTTGGCTGGAATGAATGGTTGGTTTAAATAGCCGATAGAATACCAAGGGACGCGAGGACTGGTTAAACATTACAAGTAAAAATAATGATCCCTCGACTCCCTAGACTGATGTTTAATAATAACAGTCAGTAAAAGATCTAAAGCCAGAGTTAATGGGCACATAATATGATAATAATTACTGTGCGGATGCAGGTTTTTCAAGACATACACGCTAACCACTAACCCATAATGATTCTGACTGTTTTATCTCACATTAACCAATATTCTGTAAAAATATTATCGTTCAAGTAATGAAAAAAATTAACCAAGTAAATAAATATTGCCACGTCAGCATCAAAACTTGATTATTATCGGGATTAAAAAGTCATCAGAATATGGCTCCTTAACTCAAAAAGTGAATGTGTATTCCTGTAATTCTTCACACAAATACTGATATGTTTTCATCAGAACTTAATCATCAGAACTTCCATCAGAACTTGTCCTCAAAATTTATGCAATCTGACACATAGACTGTTCATCTAAAATAACATTGATCACCACAGTAATTTTCATCATTCATATGGAGTGTAAGTGTGTGCATTAAGCTAAATATCAGACAAAGAGTAAAGTTTGATTCACTTTAGTACATCTTAGAAATAAGGCATAACTAAGAACTTTGCTCAAAATCTGTCATTATTCTGAAGCCTACTATTGAATGAGTTCATGCATGAGTCCACCTCAACTGTTTTGTGCTCATTTATGCATCTTTTGAAATTCTATTTTACAGTGGCTTCTCAGTGTAAGTGAGTCACGACTGCTTTTCAGAATTTATGATGTTATCAGAGTATTTATCCAGTAATCATAGAGTGTGAAAAGTCACCAAGAAAATTTTTATTTTTCTTTTTTAATGCATATTACTTAATACCAGCAATGCACTTGGGTCTTCCCTTCCACATTTTTACTCTAGATCTCAAAGGAGTACCCGATTTTTATTTTTTTTTTCTTTTGATAAGTGAGGCTTATCAGCACTTAGTTCATCCACCAGATTTACTAACATCAGAACTTAACAGATAAGAAATATTATTCTAGTTTTTGACTTAGTAATAAGATGCACAAAGTAAACTCAACTAAGCCCAATATCAAAATTTGCTTGTGTTAAAAGATTTCCACATAAACAATTACTTCAAACATGGGATCTTTAGTATATTAAAGACTACTAGGTCAGCATCTAGCACATCTATCCTCATAGGATTGAATAGTTACAGAAACATTCATATCACTATCAGAGTTTAGTAATTCACATCAGACAACAATCATCACTTAAGCAATTTTTCAATTTAAGCACAGAATACACAAAGATAGTAATATCTGTAAATAATGATCATAAAGTCTGATGTATCAGAACATAAACTAAAAAGATTTAGAGAAAGAACCTAAAACCATTCCAAGTTCATTTACCAATCTTGTAAAAGTAGCTTCACATAGTGGTTTTGTGAAGATATCTGCTAGTTGTTGATCTGTGGGAACAAAATACAATTCCACTGTACCTTCATCCCCATGTTCCCTTATGAAGTGGTACCTAATGCTGATGTGCTTTGTCATTGAGTGTTGAACTGGATTACCTGTCATAGCAATAGCACTTTGATTATCACAGTAAATAGGCATTTTAGAAAATTCTGACCCATAATCCTGTAACTGATTCTTCATCCAAAGAATCTGTGCACAACAGCTTCCTGCAGCAATGTTTTCTACTTCTGCAGTTGATGTGGAAATTTACTTCTGTTTCTTTCTAAACCAAGAAACCAATCTTCCTCCAAGAAATTGGCAGCTTCCACTTGTGCTTTTCCTGTCAATTTTGCATCCTGCAAAATCTACATCTGAGTAACCTATTAGCTTAAAGTCTGATTCTCTAGGATACCACAATCCCAGATCAGCTGTACCCTTAAGGTAGTTGAAAATTCTTTTCAAAGCTGTTAATTGAGGTTCTCTTAGATCTGCTTGAAACCTTGCACAAAGACAGGTAGCATACATGATATCAGGTCTACTTGCAGTTAGATAGAGTAGAGAGCCAATCATACCTCTGTAATCAGTAATATCTATTGATTTACCAGTATCTTTATCCAATTTTATTGTAGTGGCCATATGAGTGGATGCACTTGAATAATCTTGCATTCCAAATTTCTTCAACAAATTTCTGGTGTACTTAGATTGACAAATAAAAGTTCCTTCTTCATTCTGCTTGACTTGAAGGCCCAAAAAATAGTTAAGTTCTCCCATCATACTCATTTGATATCTTGACTGCATCAGCTTGGCAAACTTCTTACAAATTCTGTCATTTGTAGAACCAAAAATGATATCATCAACATATATTTGCACCAAAAGTAAGTCATTTCCATGGTTGAGGTAGAACAGTGTTGTATCAATAGTTCCTCTGTTAAATCCACTTTCCAGAAGAAACTGAGCTAAAGTCTCATACCATACTCTTGGAGCTTGCTTAAGGCCATAAAGTGCTTTATCAAGCCTGTAGACATGATTTGGAAATTTGGGATCTACAAAGCCTGGAGGTTGTTCAACATATACTTCCTCTCCCAATTCTCCATTAAGAAAAGCACTTTTCACATCCATTTGAAAGACTGTAAACTTCTTGTGAGCAACATAAGCCAAAAATATCCTTATGGCTTCCAATCTAGCAACTGGTGCAAATGTTTCATCATAATCAATTCCCTCCTGTTGAGAGTATCCTTTTGCAACCAGCCTTGCTTTGTTCCTTGTAATTATGCCATCACTGTCAATTTTATTTCTGAACTTGTGCCAACAACAGACCTTTTCTTTGCTCTTGGCACTAGGGTCCAGACTTTATTTCTTTCAAATTCATTTAACTCTTCCTGCATTGCTTGCATCCAATCAGCATCTTGAAGAGCTTCTTCCGCTTTCTTTGGTTCAGTCTGAGAAAGAAACGAATGATAAAGACATTCATTTGATGTAGCTATTCTAGTTTTGACACCTGCATCAGGATTTCCAATAATTAAGTCAGGTGTATGTGCTTTAGTCCACTTCCTTGGAGATTGAAGGTTTTTTCTAGAACTGGATGCTCCCCCATAATCCATGTTGTCTCCATCAACATTTTCTGATGCTCCCCCTGAAATTATGCTCTCTGATTTGGATCCTTCATTATTTGAGTTTCCAGAAATATCGGAAAATGAGTTTCCAGAATTATCAGAACTTGGCCCATCAGAACTTGAAGAGCCTGTTGTAGGTTCTGATGCTTCTTGAGATGTGGTTGGATCTTCAGTATGCTCCCCCTGCACACGTGTATTTTCCTTAGGCGTAGTCACCAGAGTTTCAATAACATCAGAATTTAATCCATCAGAGTTTGCAGTATCAGGATTTAGATTTGTTATTCCCAGTGGACTAACAATGAGATTTACAGAAGGGGGGTTGAATGTAAATCTCAAAACTTTTTCAAGTTTTGAGCAGTTTCTAAGGCTAAGTGTTTTTGAGAACAAGTGTGTGAATTGCTTGAAGCTAATACAGACAGATATATATTCAAAACAAATGTAAAGAACACAAAGAACTTAAAAATTTTTCTGGTGGATTTGTTGTTCCACCAGAGATGTGTTATTTCAGAAAATCCGTGATTCAAAAATTAAATCACAGCTGCTTCCTAGTACAAACTAGATGATTTTCTCTCTGGATATTTCTAAACAGCTCAGGAAAATTCTCATCTAATTACTAGCTGCTACTTGGTTTATATATCACCAAGCTTACAAGTGAAGACAAAACTGTAAAATACAATTAAAAAGATTCTTCACATGTTTCTTCTTCATTTCTCTATCAAATGCAATTTAGGCTTGGCTGTAGATCTTTGAATACTTCCTTGTTTGCATCAGAATGGAAATGCTGCATTTTCTTGATTCCTCCTAGAGGCTTCCACATTCCAGTTTGTCTCTGTCAACCCATGTGCCTCTGTCAGCTTGTGAATTGTCACTATCAACTGCTAATGAACTAAGCATCTGTTGAAGCTTTCATCCGTTGATGCCTTATCCGTTGAAGCTTTATCCGTTGAAGCTTTATTCGTTGATGCATTATCAGTTAAAGTCTTTATCCATTGAAGCACTTATCCGTTGATGGATATTATCCGTTGAAGCATTAGAGACATCCGTTGAAGCTTTATTTCTTATCCGTTGAAGGTCTTCAATATCCGTTGATACTTCTTCACTTATACAAAATTACAAGGCATGAAATATTTACAATTAGCCCTCCTATTTGCATATCCACTAGTAGTCAACATGACTAATAATTTCCTACAACATCTAAGAATTACAACCTGAATCCAGAGAATGAAATGTGCTACAATACTAAACTTATTGCTAAGTAAAGCTACTCCCTCAACGGATAGCCAAGATGGTCTTATCCGTTGAGGCTACAAACACTAGATTTCTACTTAAGTGTTTTGTTTAACTTATCATCAAACTAATACACATATTCCTAACAAGATTGTCAGGATTTACAGAATCAGAATGAAAAACTTCATTTTCGAATCTCAGCTGATCATGATCATTGAAATCTACAAGTCCAGTAATCTTCTTATCATCAAAAGAGACATTGATATATTCCATGACAACCCTTGTTCTTAAATTATAGACTCTAAAGGCTTTTGTAGAAAGTGGATATCCAACAAAAATTCCTTCATCAATTTTTAGATCAAATTTGGATAGTTGTTCGGGATGAGTCTTAAGAACAAAACACTTGCATCCAAATACATGAAAATACTTCAGATTTGGCTTCTTTTTCTTCGCCATCTCATATGGTGTTTTTCCATGTTTTTCCATAAATTTGGGTTTAGCTTGATGATAACAAAACACTTGACAAATATATAAACTGTAATAAAGCAGAAATTCAAAAGTGCTACAAAAATGTGTATGCTGAGATGGAATTGAAGAATTACATTATTTTCAAGGGTGCTCCTTTAGCCTGAGCATATTAGTTTCTTTTCCTTTGATTCCTTGTTTTCTTTCCTTGCCTCCTGTCATTCTCCTCTATTTGAAGTTTAAGTTGTCTGTAGAATTCAGCTTCATCTTCTTCATTGATGTCCAACTTAGATTGCATATCCTTGAGAGTTTCATTACGGGCAATTTTGAGCTGATCTTCAATTCTGAAAAATCTTCTGACTCCTTTGTTGTCTCTAAACTCCATCAACCAATGAGGTGATTTGTGAACTGTAATTCCTCTTTCTTGAATGAGTAATGTTCTAGGCAAGGCATTGGGCTCCCACCAAGTTTTCCTTATGTTGGCAATCTTGTTGAGAATCTCAGTCTTGGCAGTCCTGGTAAAGCCAGAATCCGTTTGTATGGCTGAGTAGACTCTAACCAAGGTAGAGTAGCCTTCATTCAGAATCCTATAGAGAGGCCAAGTTCTTTCTCCATCTCCTTTGTATTTGAACACTAGTCTTTCTGGTAGCTGTCTATAGGCAGCTATTCCCCTTACTTCCTCCAGCTCATCCAGATAGAGTTCAATGTCTGAAAATTCTTTTATGTCACAGATGTGAACATAGTCATCCTTAGAGGCTTGAGGCTTAGGCTTCTGTGTGAATTTGATTGAGGCTTTAGAGGGTGTTGATTTGATTCTTATTTTCTCCTTCTTTGATGGTGGAGAAGAGGTTAAGAAGGTGGGCAATTTGATGGTGTCCCAATCAATTGGTTCCTCCTTAGGAATGATTGTTTCACCATGAATGTTCATGAAGGGGTCAGGCACAATGGGTTCAGGAATAGAGGGTAGTGGTTTGGATATTGATTGGGTTTCTTCAGTCTCATCTACCATCTTTCTCTTTGCATTGGCCTTCTTTCTGTTCCCTTTCTGCCATTCTTCTCTTTCCTTACTTCTTTCCTCCATATCAGTATCAACCATGTCCCCCATAGCTTCATCTTCACTTTTGTCTTCAATTTCTTTCTGTTCTTCAGCCTGACTTAACTTTAGCTATTTTTCAAGCTTTGCTTGTGCTCTTTTGTCAGGCTGTAGCTGTTTGGCTTCTTCCTTCAACCTTCTGGTTTCTTCCCTCTTGGCTATTGAGAATTTGGGATGTCCTTGCATCACACATATGCTCTTTTCCTCTCTGAAGATAATAGCCATGTTCCTCCTTACAGCCACATCCATGGTCTCTTTGTGCTTTATGATACTTCTACCTAAAAGCTTGTCTTCATCAGGCTTTGGAAGAGGAAAATCCACTCATTTCATCTGAGCAAGGCTTAGAGGATTCTTTGTAAAGTCCTTATTGGATCTGTTGTTGGGCTTGAGAACCATAGATTTCAGATTCTTGAAAGAAGTCTCTCCAACCTTATTCCTCCCTACTGACTTGAGCTCCACAATAGTTGATTCCACTTCTATGTTGTGCTTCACAGATTGTGATTGAGAAGTTGTAGAACCAAATATTTGTTGCATCTTTTCATCAATCTTCTTCCTTTGCTCTTTGACTTGCAATTCAGCTGCTGCTATCTGGATTAGATCAATTCCATCAAGCTTTCCTTTGATTTGAATAATTGGAGAAGTGGTGATGGCAGGAACTAGCACTTGAGAAATTTGAACTGTTGTTAAAGGCTCTCCTTCCCCTTCCCCTTTATTCTCCCCCTTTTTGTTATCATCAAGGGTAGGGGTCAAGCCTTGTGCTTTTGCCAGCTGCATGAGTAGATTTGTTTGAGTTTGTTGATTCTGAAGAATGGTGACCATAGAGTCTTCAATGATCTGAACTCTGGTTTCCAATCTGGCCAGCCTCTTGTCAGCATCAGATTCTTTCCTCAGTCTCCCCAACAAATCTTGCATAGTACCATAAGGTATGACTGAATCCAACTTCTCAGCATTGTAGGATTTTAGATCAGCAATATCCTGCTTGAGCTCATCCATACTTAGATTCTGTTTGAAATGCTGCAACTGCAAGAGATGCAGAGATTCCAGATGAGCTTGAAGAATTGCCTTGGTACCAACATCTGTAGTCTCCTGAAGGGCCTTTTGAATTGTCATGACTTGTCTGACTAAAGTGACACCAAACTCTCCTGGTGTTGATGCTTTTGCCCATGCCCATTCAGGAAGATCTGGAACAGAACTTGGGCCTTCTACTCCCCCTAAGTTCATGCTCTCATCCAAAGAATCAAAGTCATCATCATTAGAATTTATTCCAAATTCTTCAGATGGCTCACTAGCTTGAGAAGGCAGCTTGTTAACAGCAGCTTTGTCTCTGAGAAGAGATTCTGAAGTGTGTACAATGTTTAAAGTCTGTTCTGCCTCCACATTGCCCTGAGTAGCCAATAATTGATAGGCTGAAACATGATGAGTAAAAGTGTCAGCATCCAAGGAAATGTTATCAATTACAGCTTTGTAATGTTGCTGAAATTGTCTTTCCTTTTCTGCATCATCCACTTTCATTGACTCACTAGCAATGGCTGGATCCACCCTTATAGCTTCTGTACCTGCCTTTCTCTCATTTTCTCTATTTTCTTGCATCAGGGGCTCCCCCTGGCTCACACACACCCTCACACCCTCACCCTCACCTTCTAAGGTGGCACTCCCCTCACTCACTTTTGCCATGCTGGAAGAAATAGCATGCATATGGTGACTCTCAACCTCTCCTTTTTCCTGGGAGCAACCCAGCCTCTCACTCAAAAGATCACTCCCTTCCCTCAAACCTAAAAGTGATTGTACAGTAACCATGTCCTCTACAGTTGGAATTGTTTATGTTATGTGTGTAGAGACCATCAACGGAAAGGGAGTATCCGTTGAAGTGGAAACTGATGGTATCAACGGATAACTGCTGTTAAGCTTATCCGTTGAAGAATAACCACTTGTCAACGGATGAGAGATATCCGTTGAAGAAGGAAAAGATGTAGATATAGAAAGTGACATAATTGTTGAATCTGTGTGAATTGATTTTAAGTGTGGTGACACAGATTCTTCAACTACATCTGAAAGAATTGGCTGATGATCCAAAAAATCATCTAAAAGATGATGATCATCAGGTTTTGAGTGATGTGAATATCATATCCACATCCAGAGAGGGTGATGGAGAGTTTGATGATTGGTGTGTTTCTATTATGAGAGAATGGGGCTGTGACTCCACATTTGCTGGAATCACATCAAGCTGAATTTGAGAAGGCTCAGATACAGGTGGATGTATATGTGCTGTGTGTGCCCCTTGTGTGGAAACTAGGGTCTTGGCCTTCTTCTTCCTTGAAAAGGCTTTAATTGGTGAATGTGTGGCTTCAGTGTCCCTCCCCCTTTTGTTCTGTGTCCCTGGTTGGGGACTATTTTCAACAGTTACATCCTTTTGGGAGGATGCAACTAGGGATGTGTTAGACTCCTTTTGAACCGCCACAGTCTTTTGAGAGACTGTGGCTTGGCTGGCTTGGATACCACTCACCTCTCCCACCTTATCCTGGGGGGTTTCTTGATGTTCACCCCTCCCCTCACCACTCACACCCTGTTCACTCCCTTCAGGGTTTATGGTAGTTGTTACAACTGTTGTCTTTTGAGAAACAACAGAGGTAGTTTTCTTTGACTTGAGTTTTGAAACTTTAGTTTTGGTGGCTTTGGTAGGAACCTGTTTGGACAAAGACACAGATTCCATGGCCACACTAGAAGGCAAAGAAACAATGGGGTTGGAAATAGTAGGAGTTATAGAAGTGTTTACCTCACTTACCTGTGGTGCATTCATGATTGGAAAATATACCAATGGCACCTGGCTGTTGAGGTTCATTCTCAAAAGGTCTGCAAGGACCCTTTTCTCTTGTGCCCAGCATTTGAGTTTATTATTCTCATTTGATATAACCAATCCTTCAGCAACATGGTTAGCCAATAACAAAAAAAATCTAGCATAGTAGATGTTATGTGGTCTATTAGCTTTGTTACCTAATCTGGAACCTAATTCTAGCATGACACAGTTGCTAAAATTAAAGTACCTATCAGAAACTAGCATATAAAGCATATTAACAAGAGATGAAGTTATGGCATCAAAATTGCTAATCTTCCTAGAGAAAACCTTAATAAAGGCATCTCCAAGAAAACTCCATTCTTTCCTAAGGCCTTTTCCTTCTAATGCTACCTAAACTAGCAGAATCAAAAGTATAGCCTATGGAATCTAACATAGCAGATACATCTTTATCAGTGTGTGGTGTTATGGCATTATTCTCAGACAACTTAAAGCAAGACTGTATATCATCACAGTTAATGCAATAATCCTTACCTTTGAGAGAGAAGGCAATAGTCATATCTGTGAAGTTGAACTCTGCAGTTGTCCAAATCTCCTCAATCACCTCACAGTAGATGGTTGGGGCTTCCAGCATTGCATAGCTCAGTTTGCAGTTTTTGATGAAGTCCATCATCTTGTGATAATCAGAATGGGCTTCATTCTTTTCAACCAAGGCTACAAAATTATTCTTTTCATAAACAAATCATGTTTGAGACATAATTTTGACTACTGGTGCCATTGTCGTGAGTAGAGGTTGCAGAGAAAAACTTGAGAATTTTGGTAGAGAAGGAGAATGAAAATTGCAAGAAAGCGTAATGTGAAAATAAGAGTTTAATGGGCTTTTATACTTTCTTGAATTAAAACGTAAATAAAATGATATTTTTAAGTAAATTACAATCGTTCAAGAATAAATAAAACTGTAGAAATTCTAAACTGCCTTTAAAACAAATACATACAACAGTGTATATATGTATCAACGGTTAAGTAAAGAAATCAACGGCTGTGACTTACTGAAAGTAACTGATGTGACACTTCAACGGATAAGGTAAATAGTTATCCGTTGATGACCAACACTATTTTATCCGTTGAGGGATAAAATTAGCAGAAATGTATTTATCTTTTAACGGATAATGAACATCCATTGATAGAACAATTTTGGCTTTCAACGGATAGGGAATATCCGTTGATAGGATAGGTCTTTCTTAAAGCCAACTTTGTTCTTGCAGTAAATTCATTTCAGGCTTCAATGCAGATTATATAGAGGTCATAAATTTATGAATAATTAAGCATACCTAGCTCACTTACTAATCTTGTGAATCTTGATTCATCAAGTGGCTTGGTAAATATGTCTGTAATCTGCTTTTCACTTGGAACAAAATGAAGTTCCACTGTACCTTTCATCACATGTTCCCTAATGAAGTGGTACTTGATATCAATGTGCTTGGTTCTTGAGTGTTGCACTGGATTTTCAATAATGGCAATGGCACTTGTGTTGTCACAGAATATTGGAATTTTGTCAACAGTCAAACCATAGTCAAATAGTTGATTCCTCATCCATCGTATCTGTGCACAGCAACTACCAGCAGCAATGTACTTAGCTTCAACTGTTGATGTAGAAACAGAATTTTGCTTCTTGCAGAACCATGACACAAGCTTGTTCCCTAGAAATTGACAGGTGCCAGTTGTGCTTTTCCTGTCTATTTTACAGCCTGCATAATCTGCATCTGAGTAGCCAATTAGATCAAAACCAGACTCTCTAGGGTACCAAATTCCTAGATTTGGAGTCCCTTTGAGATATCTGAAGATTCTTTTAATAGCCACTAAGTGAGATTCTTTAGGGTCAGCTTGAAATCTAGCACAGAGACATGTAGAAAACATTATATCAGGTCTACTAGCAGTTAAATATAAAAGTGAGCCAACCATGCCTCTATAACTTGAAATATCCACAGACTTTTCAGCCTTGTTTAATTCAAGCTTAGTGGCAGTGGCCATGGGAGTTTTTGCAGATAAACAATCCATTAAGTCAAACTTCTTTAAAAGATCATAAATGTATTTAGTTTGACTAATGAAAATTCCATCACTAACTTGTTTAACTTGTAAACTAAGAAAATAAGTTAGCTCTCCCATCATGCTCATTTCATATTTACTTTGCATTAACTTAGCAAACTTTTTACAAAGCTTATCATCTGTAGATCCAAATATAATATCATCTACATAAATTTGAACAAGTATTTTAGAGCCATTAACATTTCTAAAGAAGAGAGTTTTGTCAACAGTACCTCTTGTGAAGTGATTATCTAGAAGGAATTTTGACAAAGTCTCATACCAGGCTCTAGGTGCTTGCTTTAGTCCATAGAGTGCTTTCAACAGATAATACACATAGTCTGGAAAGTTTGGATCTTCAAAATCCTGGAGGTTGGCTTACATAAACTTCTTCCTCCAATTCCCCATTTAGAAATGCACTTTTGACATCCATTTGATATACTTTGAAATTGGCATGAGCTGCATAGGCTAGAAAGATTCTGATGGCCTCAAGTCTGACAGCTAGAGCGAATGTTTCATCAAAATCTATTCCTTCTTGTTGAGAATAGCCTTTAGCAACCAATCTGGCTTTATTCCTTATGACAATGCCATTTTTATCCATCTTGTTTCTGAATACCCATTTTGTGTCAATAGAACTCTTGTTCTTTGGCTTGGGTACCAACTTCCATACTTTGTTCCTTTCAAATTGGTTTAGCTCCTCTTGCATTGCTAAAATCCAATCTTGATCCAATAGAGCTTCTTCCACTCTCTTAGGTTCCTCCTGTGATAGAAATCTACTATACAGACATTCATCTTGAGTAGCCCTTCTAGTTTGCACTTTAGATGAAGCATCACCAATGATCAGTTCAAAAGGGTGATTCTTGGTCCATTTCCTTTGAGGTGGTAGATTAGCTCTAGATGAGGTTGCCTCAGTATTGTCATGATGTGAGATAGAATGTTGATTGGTTGAAACTCCCCCTGAGTTGCTGATCCTTTGAAAGGAATTGGGAGCTCTATCAACTGATGAAGTGAATTGATTATCCGTTGACAGACTGTGATCAACGGATGCTTCATTATGAACTTCAATGGATGATACACTTTGTCTTTCAATGGATGCTGCATTGCTTCTTTCAACGGAAGCTGAATTATGACTTTCAACGGATGCAGCATTCTGTGCATTATCCAAAGGCAGATTCTGAATTCTTCTTGAGATGCCTTCTTCATCATTCTCATCTTCACTATCATCACAATATATCTCAATGTTGTCAAATTTGAGTCCTTCATGATATCCCTCATCTGTTAGTCCATCAATCTTTTTATCATCAAACACAACATGCACAGATTCCATGACAATGTTGGTTCTTAGATTGTAGACCCTATATGATTTTCCATCAGAATAACCAACAAATATTCCTTCATCAGCCTTTGCATCAAACTTTCCTTTATGATCAGATTGATTCCTTAAGATGTAACATTTGCAACCAAAGACATGCAGAAAGTTTAAATTTGGTTTTCTTCTCTTGAATAATTGATAGGGAGTCATGCCTTTTGCTTGATTGATTAGAGAAATATTCTGAGTGTAACATGCACAGTTAACAACCTCAGCCCAAAAGTAAGTTGGGAGTTTTGACTCTTCAAGCATTGTCCTTGCAGCTTCAATTAGTGATCTGTTCTTCCTTTCCACCACACCATTTTGTTGTGGAGTCCTTGGAGCTAAGAACTCATGCATGATCCCATTTTCTTCACAGAACAACTTCATGGTTGAATTCTTGAACTCAGTTCCATTGTCACTCCTAATATTCCTTACTTTGAAATCAGGATGATTGTTGACTTGCTTGATATGATTGATAATGATTTCACTAGCTTCATCCTTTGATCCAAGAAAATAGACCCATGAAAACTTAGAGAAATCATCAACAATCACTAGGAAATATCTTTTCCTTGAAATTGACAATACATTGACTGGTCCAAAAAGATCCATGTGTAGCAGTTGTAATGGTTCATCAATTGCAGATTCAAGCTTCTTACTGAATGATACTTTCTTTTCCTTTCCTTTCTGACAAGCATCACACAGTCCATCCCTTGTGAATTCCACTAGAGGCATTCCTCTAACTAAGTCCTTTTTGACTAGATCATTCATTGTCTTGAAATTCAAATGGGAAAGCTTCTTGTGCCATAGCCAACTTTCAACTGTACTTGCTTTGTTGAAAAGACAAGTAATGGATTCTGCATCTGTAGAATTGAAGTCAGCTAAGTACACATTTCCTTTTCTAACTCCAGTTAGAACCACTTTATTGTCCTTTTTACTTGTGACAATACAGGCTTCAGAATCGAAGGAAACAGTATTCCCTCTGTCACATAGTTGACTGATGCTCAATAAGTTGTGTTTGAGACCATCAACCAATGCAACTTCATCAATGATGACATTTTCTTTTGAAATCAAGCCATATCCCATAGTGAATCCTTTGTTGTCATCTCCAAAGGTTATGCTAGGGCCAGCTCTCTCCTTAAACTCTGTGAGCAGGGTGAAATCTCCTGTCATGTGTCTTGAACAGCCACTGTCCAAGTACCATAGATTCCTTCTTTTTCCCTACACACAACAAAATCAATCAAGTTGATTTTGGTACCCAAATTTCCTTGGGTCCAGCCTTGTTAGTCTTTTTCCTAGACTTCATTCCTCCTGCATCTTTTGACTTAGGTAACTTTGGGTCAACCTTGATCTCAGATGTGGTTGGTTGAAGTGTAGGGTTAGTCACAGAATCATTTAGCACATTTGATTGAATTTGATAAGGCATAGATTATGCAAACATGTTATTCCACATAGGCATATTGTATGGCATGTGAGGCATACTAAATGCAGTAAAATAAGGATTATTAATATATGGCATGTTTGCAAAATGTGCATGAGGATTCTGATGAGACATAACAGGCATAGCATGCAGAGGTGACATAGACATGTTAGGCATGGAGGGATTTGAAGGCATGGGAGCATTTTTAACAGATTTGCAATTATCAAATAGGTGATTAACACTTTTACAATGCACACAGCTTTTTCTAGGAGCATATCTATCAGGTGTGTAATTGTTATGTTTATTAATCCCTACCTTCCCATTTCTTTTAAATTTTCTTTTAGTTTCCTTCTTATCCTCAACCAACTTATGCCTATTTTTTAGCTGATCTAAAGTCATGTGTCCTATATTCACCTTACTGACATCTTTGGATGTGATAGCTCCTTCTTTGACAAAGTTCTTGAGAGTTGAATCATTCTTCTTATTGAGGTTTTTATTTTTAAAATTACTTGCCTGTTTTAATTGATGAGCCTTCAATGGATGCTCCTTTTCTTCTTTCAACGGATAACTTTCATCATCCGTTGATTCCACATCCGTTGACAATCCATCAATTAATTCTAACTCATTTTTGTTTTTCTTCCAGGCATCCTCACAGAATGATTCAATTCCCTGAACCTTGGTAATCTGAACACTAACATCCCTAGATGTTTTCCAGGCCTTGATTACCTCTTGCTCACTTTCTAACTGTTTAGAAAGAATTTCTACTTTCTTAACAGCTTCTTCTAGTTCACTTTCAACAGTCAAGCATTTAAGTTTAATCTTTTCAAGCTCAATTACCTGATTCTCTAACACAACATTCCTATCACTTAAAAACACATTATTCTCTTTGATCCTAGTGTTTTCTTTAGCTAGTGATTTAAGGGAAACACGCAAATGATATAATTCATTGGACATATCATTTATGGCTTCATTGCATTCATGTTTAGAAAGCTGAGACAGATCAGTAGTAATTACCTGGTTGCTTAATGAACTAGTTTCATTTTCATCAGAATTAGCCATCAGGGCTAGGTTGACATATTCCATATCATCATCTTCATTGACCCCATCTGCTGCCCAATCATCTTGAGTGAGAAAAGCTCTTTCCTTTTGTTTGAGCAAATCAAAATACTTCTTTTTGTAATCAACTTGCTCAAATTTCTTTTTATCAGAGGTTGGCTTCCTACACTCACTTGCAAAGTGTCCACTAATGCCACAGTTGTAACATTTGAACTTTGATTTGTCCACCATGTTTTTGTTTGGCTTAGTGAATTTTGTATTTTTCCTGAACTTCATCTTTGCAAACCTCCTGGACAGAAAAGCCAAATGTTCATCAATATCATCAGAGTCATCCTGACTGGAATTGTCTTCATCCTCAGCTACTTGCTCTTTACCCTTGCTTGATTCTGATTTGCTTGTGCCAATTTTGAGACTTGGCATTGTCTTTTCCTCATTCCTGGCTTCAACCTTCTCACTGTCAGCTACAAGTGCAACTGATCCTCCTTTTCTCTTTCCCTTTTCCAACAGCTCATCTTGCTCCATCTCAAGTTCATATGTCTTCAAAATTCCATATAATCTTTTAAGTGTGAAGTCCTTATAATCTTGAGAATTTCTTAGAGAAACAGTCATAGGCTTCCATTCCTTTGGTAGAGACCTTAGAAATTTTAAATTGGAGTCCTTGACTTGGTAAATTCTCCCATATAGCTTCAATCCATTCAACAGTTTCTGAAATCTGTTGAAGGTATCATTCAATGATTCTCCTTCTTCAAAGTGAAAATATTCATATTGTTGAATGAGAAGCTGCATTTTGTTTTCTCTAACTTGCTCAGTGCCTTCACAGATAAGCTGCACAGTATCCCAAATTTCCTTAGCAGTTTGGCTGTTGATGACATTGTCAAACATATCTTGATCCAGGCCATTAAACAGAATGTCCATGGCTTTCTTGTCCTTGTGGACCTCTTCAATATCTTCAACAGTCCATTCTGCCTTTGGCTTGGGAATAGACTGTCCAACAGCAACTGTTACAATAGCAGCTGTTGCCACCTTGTGTGGGATGTGAGGACCATTCTCAATGCAGTTGATGTAGCTTTCATCTTGAGAGAGAAGATGTAAATGCATCTTCACCTTCCAGTGATGATAGTTATCTCTTTCCAGGATTGGAATCTTTACACCAATATCCTTCTTACTCATGATGTTAGCAGAATGGATCTTTAAACTCTTTGTATGTTAAGAGCAAGCTCTGATACCAATTGTTATTCCCAGTGGACTAACAATGAGATTTACAGAAGGTGGGTTGAATGTAAATCTCAAAACTTTTTCAAGTTTTGAGCAGTTTCTAAGGCTAAGTGTTTTTTAGAACAAGTGTGTGAATTGCTTGAAGCTAATACAGACAGATATATATTCAAACACAAATGTAAAGAACACAAAGAACTTAAAAACTTTTCTGGTGGATTTGTTGTTCCACCAGAGATGTGTTATTTCAGAAAATCTGTGATTCAAAGAATTAAATCACAGCTGCTTCCTAGTACAAACTAGATGATTTTCTCTCTGGATATTTCTAAACAGCTCAGGAAAATTCTCATCTAATTACTAGCTGCTACTTGGTTTATATATCACCAAGCTTACAAGTGAAGACAAAACTGTAAAATATAATTAAAAAGATTCTTCACATGTTTCTTCTTCATTTCTCTATCAAATGCAATTTAGGCTTGGCTGTAGATCTTTGAATACTTCCTTGTTTGCATCAGAATGTAAATGCTGCATTTTCTTGATTCCTCCTAGAGGCTTCCACATTCCAGTTTATCTATGTCAACCCATGTGCCTCTGTCAGCTTGTGAATTGTCACTATCAACTGCTAATGAACTAAGCATCCGTTGAAGCTTTCATCCGTTGATGCCTTATCCGTTGAGGCTTTATCCGTTGAAGCTTTATTCGTTGATGCATTATCAGTTAAAGTCTTTATCCGTTGAAGCACTTATCCGTTGATGGATATTATCCGTTGAAGCATTAGAGACATCCGTTGAAGCTTTGTTTCTTATCCGTTGAAGGTCTTCAATATCCGTTGATACTTCTTCACTTATACAAAATTACAAGGCATGAAATATTTACAATTAGCCCTCCTATTTGCATATCCACTAGTAGTCAACATGACTGATAATTTCCTACAACATCTAAGAATTACAACTTGAATCCCGAGAATGAAATGTGCTACAATACTAAACTTATTGCTAAGTAAAGCTACTCCTTCAACGGATAGCCAAGATGGTCTTATCCGTTGAGGCTACAAACACTAGATTTCTAGTTAAGTGTTTTGTTTAACTTATCATCAAACTAATACACATATTCCTAACAAGATTGTCAGGATTTACAGAATCAGAATGAAAAACTTCATTTTCGAATCTCAGCTGATCATGATCATTGAAATCTACAAGTTCAGTAATCTTCTTATCTTCAAAAGACACATTGATATATTCCATGACAACCCTTGTTCTTAAATTATAGACTCTAAAGGCTTTTGTAGAAAGTGGATATCCAATAAAAATTCCTTCATCAATTTTTAAATCAAATTTGGATAGTTGTTCGGGATGATTCTTAAGAACAAAACACTTGCATCCAAATACATGAAAATACTTCAGATTTGGCTTTTTTTTCTTCGCCATCTCATATGGTGTTTTTCCATGCTTGTTGATAAGTTTTGAATTCTGAGTAAAACAAGCAGTCTGCACAGCTTCAGCCCAAAAGTAGGTTGGCAACTTTGCTTCATCAAGCATAGTTCGTGCAGCTTCGATAAGAGTTCTATTCTTTCTTTCAACAACTCCATTTTGCTGAGGAGTTCCAGGAGCAGAAAATTCCTGCTATATTCCGTGGTTTTTGCAGAACTCTTCCATGATCAAGTTCTTGAACTCAGTGCCATTATCATTTCTTATGATCTTCACATAATATTTGACTAATTTATCCAGTTGCTTGACATGATCAATCAAGATAGATGCAGTTTCACTTTTTGTGTGCAAGAAATACACCCATATGTATCTGGTGAACTCATCCACTATGACCATAGCATATTTCTTCTTTGTAATAGACATGACATTTACTGGACCAAATAGATCAACATATAGTAGCTGATGAGGCTCAAGAATTGATGAATCAGTCTTGCTCTTGAATGAAGATTTTCTTTGCTTTTCCTTCTGACATGAATCAAAAAGGCCATCAGGAGCAAATACTGATTTTTGCAATCCTCTCACAAGATCTTTCTTGACTAGTTCATTTATATTGTTAAAATTTAAATGAGAGAGTTTCTTGTGCCAATCCCAGCTTTCTTCAATTGATGCTCTACTCAACAGACAGATTGCAGAACCATCAGTACTTGTTGAAAGCTTGGCTTCATAAATGTTACCATGCCTGTATCCTTTCAGAAAAACTTTGCATGTAGATTTGCTTATAACTTCACAGTGTTCTTCAAAGAAATCCACATGATAACCTCTGTCACAGATTTGACTCACACTCAGCAGATTGTATTTAAGTCCTGAGACCATAGCTACTTTTTCATTGATGACATTCCCAAGATTGATATTGCCATATACCAGAGTTTTTCCAATGTTGACATCTCCATAAGAAACACCTGGGCCAGCTTTCTCCATAAAGTCTGATAGCAGGGCTTTATTTCCAGTCATATGTCATGAACATCCACTATCCAGAACTAGGATGTTCTTCCTGTTGCCCTACAATCACAAATACCACTAATGATTAGTTTTAAGGACCCAAACTTGCTTGGATCCTTTGGCCTTATTAAGTTTGTTAACATTTGTAGCGGATTTAGCATCAGAGTTTATGTTAACAGTTTTCTTATGAGAATTTGCAATATCAGACTTTGCATCAGAACTTACACTAGAAGGAATAATGCTAACTTTCTTTAAAGAAGGTTTTATTTGATAGTAATCATAGTACAAACTATGATATTCCTTACAAGTATAAATGGAATGCCATAAACGACCACAATGAAAACAAGGATTTTTTGGCTTATATCTAACAGACTGACTCTTAACTCCTGATTTTAAAGGTAAGGAGTTTATATTCTTATTCTTCCTGCAAAAAGAAGCCAGATGGTTAGAATTCCCACAATTATGACATGTTTTTCTAGGAGCATTAGGAACAAGATTATAATTGTTACTTTTGTTCACACCTTCCTTTCCATTCCTATTTTTCCTAGGTGGCTTTACCTTGTTTACATTATTAACATCTTTCAGTTTATGCTTAAGCTGTTTCTTAGTCATTAAGCCTATGTTAACTTCAGTTGGCTTATCATGTTTAGGTTTGTCAGAAGTTAATTCCTCCTTAACTTCTGATTTCTCAGTATCAGACTTTGCAGTTACAAACTTAACAGAATTTACCTTTGGTTTTTGTGTAACAACTATAGGCTCAGTTTCTACAGTTCCCTTACTGTTCTTATCATCTCCATAACCTAAGCCCTCTTTCCAGTTTCCACTACTAAAAATATCCTGAGTTGCTTTACCAGAGTTAGTCCATTTCCTGATAATCTCTCTTTCCTTTTCTAACTCAGTTTTTAGAGATTCATTCATTTTTAGCACTTCATCCATAATATAAAAGGCATCATCTCTATCTTTCTGAGTTTGATGGAACATGACCAACTCTTTTTCTAAATAATCGTTCCTCTTTTTATAAGCAAGATTTTCAGAAGTTAATCTTTCACATGTTAAAGTTTGATCTTTATAAATAATGAACATGGTCTTAAGATATCTTCTCAACTCAATAATATCATCAGTATGAGAGGCATAAGTAGTTTGAGGTACCTTTAAGTCAGCAGTATCAGAACTTGTTAGGAATATATGTGTATTAATTTGATGATAAGTTAAACAAAACACTTAAGTAGAAATCTAGTGTTTGTAGCCTCAACGGATAAGACCACTTTGGCTATCCGTTGATGGAGTAGCTTTACTTAGAAATAATTTTAGTATTGTAGCACATTTCAGTCTTTATAAATGAGTTATTATTCTTAGAAGTTGTAGGAAATTATAAGTCATGTTGACTACTAGTGGATATGTAAATAGGAGGGCTAATTGTAAATATTTCATGCCTTGTAATTTTGTATAAATGAAGTAGTATCAACTGGTAAATTAAAGACCTTCAACGGATGAGAAACAAAGCCTCAACGGATGTCTCTAAAGCTTCAACGGATAACATCCAATAACAGATGAGTGCATCAATGGATAAAGCTTTAACTGCTAAAGCATCAACGGATAAGAGCATCAACGGATAAAGCCACCAACGGATGAAAGCTTCAATAGATGCTCAGTTCCATAGCAGTTGATAGTGACAATTCATAAGCTGACAGAGGCACATGGGTTGACAGAGAGAATTGGAATGTGGTAGCCTCTTGGAGGAAACAAGAAAAAGCAACATTTCTATTCTGGTGCAAACAAGGAAGTATTCAAAGATTCACAGATTATCTTAGATTGCATTGGATAGAGAAATGAAGAAGAAACATGTGAAGAACTAATTTATAATTGTATTTTATCTTTGTCTTCACTTGAAATACTTGGTGATATATAAACCAAGTTGCAGCTAGTAATTAGGTGTGAATTTTCAAGAGCTGTTTAGAAAAATTCAGAGAGAAAATCATCTAGTTTGTACTAGGAAGCAGCTGTGAACAATTCTTTGTATCACAGATTTTCTGAAATACACATCTCTGGTGGAACAACAAATCCACCACAAAAGTTTTTAAAGCCTCTGTGTTCTTTACATTTATGTTTTGAATATACATCTGTATACACTTGCTTAAAGCAATTCACACACATCTGTTCATCATACACTTAGCTTTTGAAACTGCTCAAAACTTGAAAAAGTTTTGAGATTTACATTCAACCCCCCTTCTGGAAATCTCATTGTTAGTTCCTTGGGAATAACAATTGGTATCAGAGCAAGCTCTTGACATACAAAGAGTTTAAAGATCTATTCTACTAACATCATGAGTAAGAAGGATATTGGAGTGAAGATTCCAATCCCGGAAAGAGATAATTATCATCACTGGAAAGTGAAGATGCATCTACATCTTCTCTCTCAAGATAAAAGCCACATAAACTACATTGAGAATGGTCCTCACATCCCTCATAAAATAGCCACAGCTGCTATTGCCACAGTTGTTGTTGGACAGTCTATTCCCAAGCCAAGAGCAGAATGGACTCCTGAAGATATTGAAGAGGTTCACAAGGACAAGAAGGCAATGAACATTCTGTTTAATGGCCTAGACAAAGATATGTTTGATAATGTCATTATTAACCTCTCTGCTAAGGAAATTTGGGATACTGTACAACTTATCTGTGAAGGTACTGAGCAAGTTAGAGAAAACAAAATGCAGTTTCTCATTCAACAATATGAATATTTTTATTCTGAAGAAGGAGAATCATTGAATGATACTTTCAATAGATTTCAGAAACTGTTGAATGGATTGAAGCTGTATGGCAGAGTGTACCAAATCAAGGATACCAACTTAAAATTTCTAAGGTCTCTACCAAAGGAATGGAAGCCTATGACTGTTTCACTAAGGAATTCTCAAGATTATAAAGACTTCACACTTGAAAGATTATATGGAATTTTGAAGATCTATGAACTTGAGATAGAGCAAGATGAACTGTTGGAGAAGGGAAAGAAAAAAGGTGGATCAGTTGCACTTGTAGCTGAAAATGAGAGAATTGAAGCCAGGAATGAAGAAAAGACAATGCCAAGTCTCAAAATTGGCACAAGCAAATCAGAATCAAGCAAGGGAAAGGAGCAAGCAGCTGAGGTTGAAGACAATTCCAATCAAGATGACTCTGATGATATTGATGAATATCTGGCCTTTCTGTCCAGAAGATTTGCAAAGATGAAATTCAAGAAAAACACTAGAGCCACTAAGCCAAATAAGAACATGGTGGACAAGTCTAAGTTCAAGTGTTATAACTGTGGCACAAGTGGACACTTTGCAAGTGAGTGCAGAAAGCCAACTTCTGAAAAGAAGAAATTTGAGCAAGTGGATTATAAAAAGAAATATTTCGAATTGCTCAAACAAAAGGAAAGGGCTTTTCTGACTCAGGAAAATGACTGGGCAGCTGATGGAGCCAATGAAGATGATGTTATGGAGTATGTCAGCTTAGCCCTGATGGCTAATTCTGATGAGAATGAAACTAGTTCATCAAATAACCAGGTAATCACTACTGACCTCTCTCAGCTTTCTAAAGGTGAATGCAATGAAGCTATAAATGATATGTCTACTGAATTGTATCATTTACGTGTTTCCCTTAAATCACTGACTAAAGAGAACATGAGAATTAAAGAGAATAATCTGGTTTTAAGTGATAGGAATGTTATGTTAGAGGGTAAGATAATTGAGCTTGAAAAGATTAAAATCAAATGCTTATCTGTTGAGAGCGAACTAGAAGAGTCTGTTAAGAAAGTAGAAATTCTTTCTAAACAACTAGAACCTGAGCAAAAGGTAATCAAGGCCTGGAAAACATCTAGGGATGTTAGTGCTCAAATTGCCAAAGTTCAAGGAATTGAATCTTTCTGTGAGAATGCCTGGAAGAAAAACAAAAAGGAAATGGAATTGATTGATGGACTTTCAACGGATGTGGAATCAACGGATGATGAAAGTCATCCGTTGAAGGAAGAAAAGAAGTATTTGTTGAAGGCTGATCAGTTGAAACAGGCAAATGATTCTAAAAAGGATAATTCAAAAAATCTCAGTAAGAAGTTTGGTTCAACTTCCAAGAACTTTGTCAAAGAAGAAGCTAGCACATCCAAATATGCTAGTAAGGTGAATATAGGACACATGACTTTAGATCAGTTGAAGAATAGGCTCAAGTTGGTTGAGGATAAAAAGGAAACTAAAAGAAAATCCAATAGAAATGGGGAAGGTAGGGATTAACAAACACAACAACTACACACCTGATAAGTATGCTCCTAGAAAACGTTGTGTGCATTGTAGTAGTGTTAATCATCTATCTGCTAACTACAAATCTGTAAAGAATGCTCCCATGCCTTTATCTTCTTCCATGCCTAACATGTCTATGTCACCACTGCATGATATGCCTGTTATGTCTCAACAGAATCCACATGTACATTTTGCAAATATGCCATATATTAGTAATCCTTATTTTGCTGCATTTAGTATGCCTCAATTTCCATACAATATGCCTATATGGAATAACATGTTTGCACAATCTATGCCTTATCAAATTCAACCAAATGTGCTAAATGATTCTGTGACTAACCCTACACTTCAACCAACTACATCTGAGACCAAGGTTGACTCAAAGTTACCTGAGTCAAAAGGTGCAGGAAGTGTGAAGTCTAGGAAAAAGACTAACAAGGCTGGACCCAAGGAAACTTGGGTATCAAAATCAACTTGATTTGATTTTGTTGTGTGCGGGGAAAAAGAAGGAATCTATGGTACTTGGACAATGGTTGTTCAAGGCACATGACAGGAGATTTCACCCTGCTCACAGAGTTCAAAGAGAGAGCTGGCCCTAGCATAACCTTTGGAGATGACAGCAAAGGGTTCACTATGGGATATGGATTGATTTCAAAGGAAAATTTCATCGTTGATGAAGTTGCACTAGTTGATGGTCTCAAACACAATCTATTGAGCATCAGTCAACTATGTGACAGAGGAAATACTGTTTCCTTCAATTCAGAAGCTTGTGTTGTTACCAGTAAGAAGGACAACAAAGTGGTTCTAACTGGAGTTAGAAAAGGGAATGTGTACTTAGCTGACTTCAACTCTACAGATGCAGAATCAATCACTTGTCTTTTCAGAAAAGCAAGTCAAAATGAAAGTTGGCTATGGCACAAGAAGCTGTCCCATTTGAATTTCAAGACAATGAATGATCTAGTCAAAAATGACTTAGTTAGAGGAATGCCTCTAGTAGAATTCTTAAGGGATGGACTGTGTGATGCTTGTCAGAAAGGAAAGCAAAAAAGAGCATCATTCAGTATGAAGCTTGAATCAACAATTGATGAACCATTACAACTGCTACATATGGATCTTTTTGGACCAGTCAATGTATTGTCAATTTCAAGGAAAAGATATTGCCTAGTGATTGTAGATGATTTCTTAAAGTTTTCATGGATCTATTTTCTTGGCTCAAAGGATGAATCTAGTGAAATCATTATCAATCATATCAAGCAAGTCAACAACCATCCAGATTTCAAAGTAAGGAATATCAGGAGTGACAATGGAACTGAGTTCAGAAATTCTACCATGAGGTTGTTCTGTGAAGAAAATGGAATCATGCATGAGTTCTCAGCTCCAAGGACTCCACAACAAAATGGTGTGGTGGAAAGGAAGAACAGATCACTAATTGAAGCTGCGGGAACAATGCTTGAAGAGTCAAAACTCCCAACATATTTTTGGGCTGAGGCTGTTAACTGTGCAGGTTACACTCAGAATATTTCTCTAATTAATCATGCAAAAGGCATGACTCCCTATCAATTGTTCAAGAGAAGAAAACCAACCTTAAACTTCCTTCATGTCTTTGGTTGCAAATGCTACATTCTAAGGAACCAAACTGATCATAAAGGCAAGTTTGATGCAATGGCTGATTAAGGGGTATTTGTTGGTTATTCTGCTGGAAAATCATATAGGGTCTACAATCTAAGAACCAACATTGTTATGGAATCTGTGCATGTTGTGTTTGATGATAAAAAGATTGTTGGACTAACAGATGAGGGACACCATGAAGGACTCAAATTTGACAACATTTAGATATATTATGATGATAGTGAACATGAGAATGATGGAGAAGACACTTCAAAAAGGATTCAAAATTTGCCTTTGGATAATGCACAAAATGATGCATCAGTTGAAAGTCATAACTCAGCATCCGTGGACAGAAGTAATGCAGCATCCGTTGAAAGACAAAGTGCATCATCCGTTGAAGTACATAATGGAGCATCCGTTGATCATATTTCATCAACGGATAATCAAATTACATCATCAGTTGATAGAACTCCCAATTCCTTACAAAGGACCAACAACTCAGGGGGAGTCTCAACTAATCAACACTCTATCTCACATCATGACAACACTGAGGCCACCTCATCTAGAGCTAATCTACCACCTCAAAGGAAATGGACCAAGAATCATCCCTTTGAACTAATCATTGGTGATGCAACATCTAAGGTGCAAACTAGAAGGGCTACTCAAGATGAATGTATATACAGTAGTTTTCTATCACAGGAGGAACCTAAGAGAGTGGAAGAAGCTCTATTGGATCCAGATTGGATTGTAGCTATGCAAGAGGAGCTAAACCAATTTGGGAGGAACAAAATATGGAAGCTGGTACCCAAGCCAAAGAACAAGAGTTCTATTGACACAACATGGGTATTCAGAAACAAGATGGATGAAAATGGCATTGTCATAAGGAATAAAGCTAGATTTGTTACCAAGGGCTACTCCCAACAAGAGGGAATAGATTTTGATGAGACATTTGCTCCTGTTACAAGACTTGAAGCCATCAGAATTTTTCTAGCCTATGCAGTCCATGCCAATTTCAAAGTCTATCAAATGGATGTCAAGAGTGCATTTCTGAATGGAGAATTGGAGGAAGAAGTCTATGTAAGTCAACCTCCGGGGTTTGAAGATCTAAATTTTCCAGACCATGTGTATTATCTGTTGAAAGCACTCTATGGACTAAAGCAAGCACCTAGAGCCTGGTATGAGACTTTATCAAAATTTCTTCTAGATAATCACTTCAATAGAGGTACTGTTGACAAAACTCTTTTCTTTAGAAATGTTAATGGCTCTACAATACTTGTTCAAATTTATGTAGATGATATTATATTTGGTTCTACAGATGATAAACTTTGTAAAAAGTTTGCTAATTTAATGCAAAGTAAATATGAAATGAGCATGATGGGAAAGCTAACTTATTTTCTTGGTTTACAAGTTAAAAAGTTAGTGGTGGAATTTTCATTAGTCAAACTAAATATATCTATGATCTTTTAAAGAAGTTTGACTTAATGGAATGTTCATCTGCAAAAACTCCCATGGCTACTGCCACTAAGCTTGAATTAAACAAGGTTGAAAAGTCTGTGGACATTACAAGCTATAGAGGCATTGTTGGTTCACTTCTATATTTAACTGCTAGTAGACCTGATATAATGTTTTCTACATGTCTTTGTGCTAGATTTCAAGCTGATCCTAGAGAATCTCACTTAGTTGCTATTAAAAGAATTTTCAAATATCTCAAAGGGACTCCAAATCTTGGAATTTGGTACCTTAGAGAGTCTGGTTTTGAACTAATTGGCTACTCAGATGTAGATTATGCAGGTTGCAAAATAGACAGGAAAAGTACAACTGGCACCTGTCAATTTCTAGGGAATAAACTTGTGTCATGGTTCAGTAAGAAGCAAAATTTTGTTTCTACATCAACAGCTGAGGCTGAGTACATTGCTGCTGATAGTTGTTGTGCACAGATATTATGGATGAGGAATCAACTATTTGACTATGGGCTAAATGTTGACAAAATTCCAATATTCTTTGAGAACACAAGTGCCATTGCCATTACTGAAAATCCAGTACAGCATTCAAGAACCAAGTACATTGACATCAAGTACCACTTCATAAGGGAACATGTGATGAATGGTACAGTGGAACTTCATTTTGTTCCAAGTGAAAAACAAATTGAAGACATATTTCCCAAGCCACTTAATGAATCAACATTCACAAGATTAGTAAGTGAGCGAGGTATGCTTAATTATTCCTAAATTCATGTCCTAATTGAAATTTGTTATGCAGCCTGAAATGAATTTGTTGCAAGAGCAAAATTGGCTTTAAGTAAAGTTTATTCTATCAATGGATATTTTCTATCCGTTGAAAGCCAAAGTTGTTCCATCAACGGATGTTCATTATCCGTTGAAAGATAAATACATTTCTGGAAATTTTATCCTTCAACGGATAAAATTGTGTTAATCTTCAACGGATGACCGTTTACCTCATTCGTTGAACTGACACATCAGTCGATTCAAGTAGATCACAGCCGTTGATTCTATTTTCTTAATCGTTGATACATATATATACAGTTGTATGTATTTGTATTAAAGGCAGTTTTTAGAATACATACAGTTTTTCTTTTATTCTTAAACGGCTGTAATTTACTTGAAAATATTGTTTAATCATTCTCATTATGCTTTAATTTGAGAAAGTATAAAAGCCCCTTTGAATTCTTATTTTCACTTTACGCTTTCTTAAAATTTCAAAAGCTTTTACTCTCTTTCTCTCCCAAAACTCTCAACTTTTCTCTGCAACTTCTACCCATAACAATGGCACCAGTAGTAAAGATAATGTCCCAATCTGGGTTTGTCTATGAGAAAAACAATTTCGTAGCTTTGGTGGAAAAGAATGAAGTCCACTCATATTATCACAAGATGATGGATTTCATCAAGAACTGCAAACTGAGTTATGCAATGCTGGAAGCCCCAATGATTTACTGTGAGGTAGTTGAGGAGATTTGGACAACTACTGAGTTCAACCCTACTGATATGACCATCTCCTTCTCTCTCAAAGGTAAGGATTATTGTATTAACTCTGATGATATGCAATCTCATTTTAAATTACCTGAAAATAATGCCATGACACCACACACTAATAATGATGTATCTAGCATGTTAGATTCCATAGGCTATTCCCTTGATTCTACTAGTTTAGGCAGTATTAAGAGAAAAGGCCTTAGGAAAGAGTGGAGTTTTCTCAGTGATGCCTTTATCAAGGTTTTCTCTGGGAAAATTAGTAATTTTGATGCAATAACTTCAGCTCTTGTTAATATGCTCTATATGCTGGTTTCTGATAGGTACTATAATTTTAGCAACTATGTTATGCTAGAATTGGGTACTAGGTTAGGTAACAAGGCTAATAGAACTCATAACATCTATTATGCTAGATTCTTTATGTTATTGGCTAACCATGTTGCTGAAAGTTTGGTCATAAATAATGAGAGTAATAAACTCAAATGCTAGGCACAAGAGAAGAGGGTCCTTGCAGACCTTTTAAGGATTAACCTCAACAGTAAGGTGCCATTGGTATACTTACCAATCATGGATGCACCTCAGGTAAGTGAGGTAAATACTTCTTCAACTCCTACTACTTTCAACCCCATCATTTCTTTGCCTTCAAGTGTGGCCATGGGATCTGTGTCAATGCCCCAACAGATTCCTACCAAGGCCACCAAACCTAAAGTTTCAAAACCCAAGTCAAATAAAGCCACCTCTGTTGTCTCTCAAAAGACAACAGTTGTAACAACTAACATAAACCCTGAGGGGAGTGAACAGGGTGTTAGTGGTGAGGGGAGGGGTGAACATAAAGAAAACCCCCAGAATAAGGTAGGAGAGGTGAGTGGTACCCAAGCTAGCCAAGCCACAGTTTCTCAAAAGACTGGGGTGGTTGAAAAGGATTCAAACTCATCCCTAGTTGCACCCTCCCAAAAGGGTGTAGCTTTTGAAAATAGTCCCCAACCAGGGACACAGAACAAAAGAGGGAGGGACACTGAAGCCACACACTCACCTATAAAAGCCTTCACAAGAAGAAAGAAGGTCAAAACCCTAGTTTCAACATTGGGTGCACACACTGTACAGATACAATCACTTGTATCTATGCCTTCACAAATTCAGCTTGATGTGACTCCAACAAATGTGGAGTCACAGCCCCATTCTCTTAAAATTGACACACACCAACCACAAAATTATCCATCACCATCTCTGGATGTGGACATGATCTTCACATTAATTCCTATTTCTCCCTTTTTACAATTCAGGGAGGAGCCCCACTCAAGTACTGGTGATCATCATCTTTTAGATGATTTGTTGGATCATCAGCCAATTCTTTCAGACCTAGTTGAAGAATATGTGTCACTTAATTTAAAATCAATCCACACAGATTCAACAATTATGTCACTTTCAATTTCTGCTTCTTTTCCTTCTTCAACGGATATCCCTCATCCGTTGATAAGTGGTTGTTCTTCAATGGATAAGCTTAACAGCAGTTATCCGTTGATACCATCAGTTTCAACTTCAAAGGATATTCTTTATCCGTTGATGATCTCTACACAAACAACTGAATTAACTCCAAGTGTAGAAGACATGGTTACTGTAAAATCACTTCTAGGGCTGAGGGAATGGAGTGAAAACTTGAGTGAGAGGCTGGGTTGCTCCCAGGCAAAAGGAGAGCTTGAGAGTCTAAATATGCATGCTATTTCTTCCAGCATGGCAAAAGAACGTGAGAGGAGTACCAGCTTAGTAGGTGAGGGTGTGAGGAGTGTGAGCCAGGGGGAGCCCCTGATGCAAGAAAGGAGAGAAATTGAGAGAAAACCAGGTACAAGAGGTATAAGGGTGGATCCAGCCATTGCTAGTGAGTCAATGATTGTGGATGATGCTGACAAGGAAAGACAATTTCAGCAACATTACAGAGCTGAAATTGATAACATTTCCTTGGATGCTGACACTTTTACTCATCCTGTGTCAGCCTATCAATTGTTGGCTACTCAGGGCAATGAGGAGGCAGAAAAGACTTTAAACCTAGTACATACTTCAGAATCTCTATAAAGGGATAAAACTGCTGTCAATATGATGCCTTCTACAGCTGGAGAGCCATCTGAA
Organism: Apium graveolens; assembly: GCF_009905375.1. Taxonomy (NCBI): domain Eukaryota; kingdom Viridiplantae; phylum Streptophyta; class Magnoliopsida; order Apiales; family Apiaceae; genus Apium; species Apium graveolens. The sequence continues at coordinate 74,983,656 of NC_133648.1, read as the reverse complement.
GAATTTGGAGTAAATTCTAATGATGATGACTCTGGTTCTTTTGATGGAAGCATAAGCTTAGGGGGAGATGAAGGCCCAAGCTCTATTCCAGAGTAACCTGAATGGGCATTGACAAAGGAGTCTACACCAGGGCATTTCAATGTATCCTTAGTCAAACAAGTCATGGCTATCCAAAAGGCAATTCATAAAACTTCCAATGCTGGTACCAAGGCCATTCTCCAAGCCCACTTAGATTCTCTACATCTCATGAAGCTACAACAATTGCAACAAAATCTAAGTGTGGATGAACACAAAAAGGATATAGCTGACTTAAAGTCCTACAATACTGAGAAGCTGGATGCAATCATGCCCTTTGGTACCATGCACAAACTGTTACTGAGACTGAGAAGAGAATCAGATGCTGAAAAGAAGATGGCCAAATTGGAGGAAAGAGTTCAAATTATTGAAAACTCTATGGTGATCATTCTTCAAAATCAACAGTCTCAGACTAGTCTTCTAATGCAACTGGCTAAAGTACAGGGCTTGACCCCTCTCCTTGATGATAACAAAAAGGGGGAGAATAAAGGGGAAGGGGAGCCATCTACACACATTCCAATATTAAAAGTGCTAGTTCCTGCCATCACTACTTCTCCAACACTTCAAATCAAAGGAAAGCTTGATGGAATTGATCTAATCCAGCTAGCAGCAGCTGAGATGAAGGTGAAAGAGCAAAGGAGGAAAATTGATGAAAGGATGCAACAAGTGTTTGGTTCTACAACTGCAAAATCTCTATCTGTGAAACATAACACAAAAGTTGAGCCAATCATTATGGAGCACAAGCCAGTAAGAAGGAATAAGGTTGGAGAAACCTCTTCAAGAAACCTGAAGCCCATGGTACTCAGGCCAACCACTAGATTCAACAAGGCCTCTACAAAGAACCCTCTAACACCTGCTCAGCTAAAAGAAGTGGATTTTCCTCTTCCAAAGCCTGATGAAGACAAAATTTTGGATGGCAATATCATAAAGCACAAGGAGACCAAGGATGTAGTGGAAAGAATGAATATGGCTATCATCTATAGAGAGAGAAAGTGTATCTGTGTGATTCAAGGACATCCCAAATTCTCAATAGCTAAGAGGGAAGAGACCATGAGGTTAAAGGAAGAAGCTAAAAAGCTGAAGGATGGCAAAAGAGCACAAGCAAAGCTTGAAAAATAGCTAAAGTCGAGTCTAATTGAAGAAAAGAAGAAGATTGAAAACAAGAGTGAAGGAAACAAGAATGAAAGCATAAATCTAGATATGGAGAATATGGTTGGTGAAAGTGTGGAAGAAGAAAGTGCGGAAAGAAAGAAATGGCAGAAGGGTAACAGAAAGAAGGTTAGGGCAAAAAGGAAGAGTGGAGATGACACTGAAGTAAGCCAATCAAAATCCAAACCACAACCTTCTATTCCTGAACCTTTTGTTGCTAATCCCAGTATAAATATCCATGGTGAACCAATCATCCCTAAAGAGGAACCTATTGATTAGAACAAAATCAAATTTCCTACCTTCTTAACTACTTCTTCACCACCAAAGGAACTGAAAAGAAAATCCAAATCCATACCTCCCCCAACCTCAAGGAAATTCACTCAGAAACATAAACCTAAGCCTAAGCCACAAACCTCAAAGGATGATTATGTTCACATTTGTGACATAAAAGAATATACAGATATTGAACTTTACCTGGATGAGCTGGAGGAAGTAAGGGGAATAAATGCCTATGGACAGCTACCAGAAAGGCTAGTGTTCAAGTATAAAGGAAGTGTGGAAAGGACTTGGCCTCTTCAAAGAATTCTAAATGAGGGCTATTCTACCTTGATTAGAGTCTACTTAGCTATAAAAAGGGACACTGGTTTTACCAGGACTGCCAAGACTGAGATTCTCAACAAGATTGCCAGCAGAAGGAAGACTTGGTGGGAGTCAAATTCCTTGCCTAGAACATTAATCATCCCAGAGCATGGAACTACAATTCATAAATCACCTCATTGGTTGATGGAGTTTAGAGACAATAAAGGAGTCAGAAGATTTTTCAGACTTAAAGACCAGCTTAAGATTTCCAGTAATGAAACTCTCAAAAACATGCAATCTAAGTTGGATATCAGTGATGAAGATGAAGCTGAATTCTACAGACAACTCCAACTCTAAGTAGAGGAAAATGACAGGAGGCTAGGGAAAAAAACAAGGGAACAAAGGAAAAGAAAATGATTTGCTCAGGCTAAAGGAGCACCCTTGGAAACACTGTAAATCTTCAACTCTATCTCAGTACATACACTTTTGCAGTACTTTTGAATTTCTACTTGGTTTCAACTAATATACTTGTTAAGTGTTTTGTTATCATCAAGTTAACCCTGAATTTATGCCTACAATTTTAGTAGACATAAATAGGGGGAGATTGTTAGGAATATATGTGTATTAGTTTGATGATAAGTTAAACAAAACACTTAAGTAGAAATCTAGTGTTTGTAGCCTCAACGGATAAGACCACTTTGGCTATCCGTTGATGGAGTAGATTTACTTAGAAATAAGTTTAGTATTGTAGCACATTTCAGCCTTTGTAAATGATTTATTATTCTTAGAAGTTGTAGGAAATTATAAGTCATGTTGACTACTAGTGGATATGCAAATAGGAGGGCTAATTATAAATATTTAATGCCTTGTAATTTTGTATAAATGAATTAGTATCGACTGGTAAATTAAAGTCCTTCAACGGATGAGAAACAAAGCCTCAACGGATGTCTATAAAGCTTCAACGGATAACATCCATCAACGGATGAGTGCATCAACGGATAAAGCTTCAACTACTAAAGCATCAACGGATAAGAGCATCAACGGATAAAGCTACCAACGGATGAAAGCTTCAATGGATGCTCAGTTCCATAGCAGTTGATAGTGACAATTGATAAGCTGACAGAGGCACATGGGTTGACAGAGATAATTGGAATGTGATAGCCTCTTGGAGGAATCAAGAAAAAGCAGCATTTCCATTCTGGTGCAAACAAGGAAGTATTCAAAGATTCACATATTATCTTAGATTGCATTGGATAGAGAAATTAAGAAGAAACATGTGAAGAACTATTTTATAATTGTATTTTATCTTTGTCTTCACTTGAAATACTTGGTGATATATAAACCAAGTTACAGATTAGGTGTGATTTTCAAGAGCTGTTTAGAAAAATTCAGAGAGAAAATCATCTAGTTTGTACTAGGAAGTAGCTGTGAACAATTCTTTGTATCACAGATTTTCTGAAATACACATCTCTGGTGGAATAACAAATCCACCAGAAAAGTTTTTAAAGCCTCTGTGTTCTTTACATTTGTGTTTTGAATATACATCTGTCTGCACTTGCTTAAAGTAATTCACACACATCTGTTCATCATACACTTAGCTTTTGAAACTGCTCAAAACTTGAAAAAGTTTTAAGATTAACATTCAACCCCCCTTTCTGTAAATCTCCTTGGTAGTTCCTTGGGAATAACAGAACTGCTATCATCATTTTCTATCAAGGCATAGTTTTCCTCATCCTCAGAATCTGAAGCATCTGACCAGCTTTTCTTCTTTGTGACAAGAGCCTTGCCTTTGTCACTTTTCCCTTTTCTGCAATCTGGAGATATGTGGCCTTTCTCACCACAGTTGTAGCATTTAACATTTGAGTAATCTCCTCTGTCAGACTTTCCTCCTTTGCCTTCAGATTTTCTGAAACCTTTCTTATCAGAACTTGCACCTTTCCTGGAAAACGTCTTTCCTCTCCTGAATTTCCTGTATGCAATCTTTGTGATCCCTTTCACCATAAGAGCACACAGCTTCATCATCTCCTCATCAGGGTCTATCTCCGGTATACTTTCAGTTTCTAAGTCATCATTATCAGAAGTTGATGACTCAGTATCAGACTTTGTGATGAGAGCCTTTCCTTTGCCTTTCATTGAGGCAGCTTTTTTGGGAATTTCCTCCTCAGCCACAAAAGCAAATGTTCTTGACTTTCTTCTATTCCTCTTGCTTCTTTGTTCCATCTCAAGTTCATGAGTCTTGAGCATCCCATAAATTTCATCAAGAGTTGTTTAATCAAGATTATAATTATCTATTATTATTGATTTCTTCAAATCCCATCTTTTAGGAAGTGCTAAAAGGAATTTAAGATTTGAATCTTCAATATCATACTCTTTGTCAACTAATGACAAATCATTCAAGAGTTTGACAAATCTGTCATATAAATCAGTTAATGATTCATCAGGCTTTGAGACAAAGTGCTCATACTCTTGAGTGAGTATCGTCTTCCTGTTCTTCTTGATTGTATCAGTTCCCTGACACCTTGTCTCCAAAGCATCCTATATCTCCTTTGCAGTCTTGCATTGAATTACCCTGTTTGACATGACATTATCAATGGCACTATGCAGCAAGTGTCTTACCTTTGCATCCTTTACAATCGATGAGATATCTTCAGCAGTGTAATCACTTTTCTCCTTTGGTACAGACTTTGCTGGCTGACCTGCAACTTCCACAAAGAGTTTAGTTGGCATATATGGTCCTTCATAAATCCTGTCGAGATATTCTAGATCTGTAGCTTCCAGAAACATAGCCATCTTCACTTTCCATAAGGAATACTCAGAAGGTTTCAACATGGGAACTCTTATAGTCTCATATCGACTATGGGTTATAGTTTTTGGAAGTTCTTCAGTTTTGGTGGGCTTGGTTGGAGTTTCTTCTTCAGACATGATTATTTTTGGATCTTAAACTGCTTTTGTGTTAACAGATTGCTCTAATACCACTTGTTAGGTCACACACACTGTAGAAGGGGGTTGAATACAGTGTTTACCACAATCAAATCGAATATAAGAACTCAAGTAACTGAAAACATATTTTATTCAACACATTAAACTCTGTTACAATATGGAACTGTCCTCTCTCAGTGATGAACAAATTATCACGAGAGCTGCTAGAGTAACAAAGAATAATAACTTCGATAATCGTAACACATGTAGTGTAAACCCTATGCCTGTGTTTATATACTACACAGTTACAAGATAAATTCTAATTGATATGGAATATAATTCTGCTTCCTAAAATATATCAACTAGTTATCTTTTCTTCCAAGTATTATATTCTTCATAGAATTCCTTCTTCATGCATAATTCTTTCTGTCTTAGTCTCGATCTTCTTTCCTTTCAATCAGCCGTCTGCCTTATCTGAAAGTCTTCTTAAGTCCTGATATTATCTCCTGATAAATATCTTTTGATCACTTAAGTTTTGATAACTTAAGTTCTGATGTCTTAAGTTTTGTCTTCAGTATAAGTGCTGATTTCCAGTTAAGTACTGATTTGTCCTGTTAAGTAAGATCTGAAAACTAAACACAAATCATATTACACATGACATTATCAAATATATCTAACAGTTTATATAGACACACAGTTACAAGATAAACTTCTAATTGATATCGAACATAAGTTTGCATCCTAAAATATATCAATTAGTTATCTTTTCCTCCAAGTATTCTATTCTACATAGAATTCTTCTCCATGCATATCTCTTCTTATGTTTGTCTTGATCTTCTTTCCTTTCAATCAACCGTCTTCCTTATCTGAACGTCTTCTTAAGTCCTGATATTATCTCCTGATAAATATCTTCTGATAACTTAAGTTCTGATATCTTAAGTCCTGACTTCAGTATAAGTACTGATTTCCAGTTAAGTACTGATTTGTCCTGTTAAGTAAGATCTGAAAACTAAACACAGATCATATTAGACATGACATCACAAATATATCTAACAATCTCCCCCAACTTGTAAATTAGCATAATATACAAGTTTAATAGATATTTGATGATGTCAAAAATATTAAGTACAAATGCATGAGAATTTGATTAGATAACTACAACTTACAGTCCTTACAGCTTTACCATCCTTAATGTCTTATATCAGCTTCAGTCTGTATATCCTTCAAAATTTAAGCAGTTGTAGGTCTTTGACTTGGTTTCAATTTCTGATCTCTTTGATGTCAGGAGTTGTTCTGACATAGTTCTTCAACAGACTTCTCTCAGCATATTCAAGTCACTGACCATCCTCCTTTTAGCATTTTTCAGTTCAACTGTATCTTCACCAGTTTGAAAGATAGCAGCCCTGAGATCATTCATTTTAGCTTTTCTTATATCCTGATCCAGTCTGATGATATAGGCTTTATCAGACTCTAGATTGAATTCAAGTCCCTTAATACCAGAAAATGTAGTGATGATTTTAGCAGTATTAGGCTTCATTTCAACAATATCTCCATAGTGAGATCTGTACTTAGGACAGTATGGGTTGTCACACTTTACAGAGTAAATCCTCTTCTGTCTTTGAATATTTTATTTTAAATAACCTGCAGCACCATCTGTTGATCTGTTTTTCACTTGAAGTAGAAATAGAACATGTTCCAGTTCTTCAAAATACTTCAATGGAATAGCATTCTTCCTGATCTGGAATACCCTCCCATCTGTCACAAAGTATAACATGATATCTTCTTTCAAAACAGAGTGGTAAACCATTTGTACAGATTCAAGTTGATTCAATCTTTCAGGAGTTGCTCCTACTCCTGGTTCACTTAAGGAAGTTGGATCATTGGTAGTGTTGTGTATTCTTCTTTCATCAGAACTACCCAATCCTGATTTGTCTCTTGCTTCCTTTCTTTGAACAACTTTTGCTTCAAAACCACTTGATGTAGTCTTCAAAGGTTGAGTCTGTTGAGCTTTTATGAATCCCGGTAGTAGCATCTTTGAAGGTTTAACATGAGCAATGTCAGAGGTTTCCTTTTCTTTATCTTCTGATATCAAGCCAATTTGAGCTATGTCAGAGGTTGCTTGTTTCACTGTAATATCAGATCTTACTAAGTCCTAATCTTGAACAACATGAGCTCTGTCAGAGGTTGTTTAAATATCCTTTCTCTTCAAAATCAGACTAGTATCTTTATCATTAATTATTTCTTCATCCATGATTGGCATGTATACCTTTACAGGTTCATCCATTTTTGTTTTACCCTTGGATCTTGGATCTACCTTCACTTGCGATTTGGCTTTGGTTGCCTCGGAATTTGTCTTCTCCTTAATCACAATACCCTTAGGCTTTGGAAGTTTCTTTTCAACAATAGAAGCTTTAGACTTGGATTTGACATTTTTTGCTTTAAGTCTGGCATCTTCTTCCTTTAGACTTTCAAAGTCCATTCCTGGATTTTCTTTAAGAAATAATCTCTTTGAAATTTCTTCATCCAGCTTCTGTAACTTAGGGTCTTGATAGTAAACTATTGTTTCTTTCCCCTTGAGCTTCAGTTTCTGCATAAACTCTTGACTTTCACCATGTGCAGGAACATCAGGCTTTGTCAGAACTTGTTTACCAGAACTTATTCTTCAATCAGCATCAGAGTTTGATATATGTATAGAAGTTCCAGCTGTCCTTGATGAAGAACATTTACCTTGACCATGACCTCTACCCTTTTCAGAGTTTCCCTGGTCATCATTTCAATCATCCTTACCCTTCAGTACTTGACTAGATTTGCATTTGGACTTAATCACTTTCTCCCCCTTTTTGGTATTAATAGGTAGAAGAAGAGAGACAAGCAATTCCACTGAGGATTGGATCTCATTGAGTTGAGTTTGCTGAGAAGCTTGATTCTTTAGAACTTCATCAATCTGAACTTGTTGCTTTTCCTGAGTTTTTTCAATATACCCAATTCGGTCAAAGGCTGGCTTGAAAAATCTGTTCTTTTCTAATTTTACATTCATATCTTACTGGATCAGTGATTCTTGAATTTTGTTCACCTTGTCATGAGTTATTGAGTGTTGACCTTGAAGGTGCCTAGTACTCAATGCAGTAACTCTCAGCTGTGCCTTAAAATCATCATTTATCAGTATTTCATCAGCCTTAGCCAGGTGCTCAGCAAGAATTTTTTCAGTAGGAACAAAACTAACTGTGTTCCAATCCTTAGTCCACTCCTTTCCTCTAGGAGTTTCACTCCAACGTACTGGTGCATCTTCTCTAACAAACTTCTTGATCAAATCAGCTTTATTAAATGTTTGTTGAGGTGCATGTCCTGAAGGACCAGCTGCATCAGCATCTAGATTAGTAGCAACTTCACCAGTAGATTCAGCATTGTCAGCATCAGAAATTACAGAGCCTGCAGTATCAGCATCCTCTGATAAAATAACAGTATGTGAGGCTATAGAGGCTTCAACATCATCCTCTAAATTCTGATCTGCAACTAAGTATCGATCAACATCCAAATTTTGATGCCCACCTAAAATCTGATCTTCATCATCTAGATTCATAATTGGTGTTGTTGGAATATTGGCATTGAAATCAGCATCCAAAATTGGTGTTGTTGGTGGAGTGAGTTGAGTTGGTGGAGCTTCCAAGTACAGAACCTCAGGCACAACCAAGTTATGTATGTCTATTTCAACACTTGTACCTGGGTCTTCAACATGTACTGGATCAATTATAGGAGACACAGGAGGTGTAGGCACTTGCTCTGGAATATCCTCTTACTCTTGAATAGGAGACTTTTGAGCTTGAGTACAGTCTGATTTAGCAGTGGGAAGTAATTCAATTACTATAGGTTCTGTTGGGATCAGAGATTCCTGACCCCCTTCATTAGCTGCTGCTTCCAGAACTTCTTCAGAGTGTGATGATTCACTTACAGCCCTCCTGGCTCTTTGCTTTTTAAGTCTCTTTGCTGAAGTTGAGACTTTGGGAGCTTCATCATCAGAATTTAGCTTTCTAAGCCTTTTAAGGGGCCTTGAAATCCCTGTTTCAGTATCTTTCTGAGAAGAGATCTTCTCAGCTTCTACTACAACAGGTTCTGATATAAGAACCTGTTCCCCATTACCTGACTCATCTCTCAGAATAATTCTCCTTCTCTTCTGTTGAGACTAAGGTACCATCTTAGTCCTCTTGGGTTTTGAAGATGAAGGCTTCACTGGATGTGTTGAAGGTTGAGGTTGAGATGACTGTGTAGGTTTGTAATATATCCTGATAGAGGGTTGAGTTGGTTGAGGTTGAGAAGTTTGAGGTGTTTGTGTAGTTGTGGTAGGTGCGGATGGAGATTGGGTTGGTTTTGATGAGTTGGTGGGTTGGACATCAGGATAGACAGATGTATATGCTTGTTGATCAGCATTTACCAAGATCTGTTTTACTGACTGAGGTATCTGTAAGGGTCTCCGCACTTGTTTCTTATTGTCAGCATTTAACAAATCATTAAAAGCCCTTTTTGCAAGCTTAAAGGGTGGAATTAAATCACTGGCTAGTGGGGGATCATCAGCACAACAAAAAGTATATATAAGCTGACAGAATCTAGCAAAGTATACTACATTCCTATCCTCAGTCATCCTATCCCCTATGAAACCTAGCACAACACTTGCAAAATCAAAATGAGTTTGATGGATATGGGCATACCCTATTTGCTGACTTATGATGGGAATAGCATCAAAGTTAGAGCATTTATTGGCGAATGCCTTGGTGATACAATCAAAGAAAAAGCTCCATTCCTTTCTGATATTTGATCTTTTCAGTTGACCCAGCTTTCCCAAACTTTTCTCATAGCCCAGACTGGCCATAAGCTGCTATAAAATAGGATCCTCCACTGTTGAGAATGTACAACCTTCAGGTAAGTGGAGAGCTTTACGAACAGCTCCTGGAGTAACCACATGCTCGACATCTCCTGATGTAAAAATGATGCTTGGTGAACCAACAGCACCACCATTATCAAATAGCCCAGTTTGCCAAAACGTCAGCACTTGTTTGCTTTAAATAGATTGAGGTTGGGTCAAAGCATACCCAATCTCACTAATAGCTAAGAAATCTTGCACAAAGTGCACATCTGACGGAGCTTCAGCCTTGTTCATGATTGCAGCATAGTTATTTTGTACAAACTTGGCTCCATCAATAATTAAATCCTTGGGCCCTATCAGAAATAAGTGAGAAATTAGTTTGCCTGAAAGGTGTTTGATGAAATGTTTGTATAGAAAACCGTCAGAAAATGTGAGAGAATAAGAAAAATAGAGAGAATGAATAGAATAGATATGTGAATAAAAGATTTGAAAATCTTTTATCTCTTTTACTTAGACAACCCATGTGACAACTGTTATTGAGAAGTGGAACAGACCTTTACACCTGTCAGCCATGCAGCAGTTAAGGAAAAAGTTAATGGGCACGGTAAATAAGTAATGATTACATTACACGTTCAGTTTTTTAAAAAAAAACCGTTCCCACTAAACAAATGATTATTACTGCTTTATCTAACATAAACCGATATTCTGTAAAAATATGACCGTTCAAGTAATGACCAAAAATAAATCAAGTAAATAAATACTGCCATGTTAGCATCAGAACTTGATTATTATCAGAATTTAAAAGTCATCAGAATATGGCTCCTTAACTCGAAAAGTGAATGTTTATTTCTGGAATTCTTCACATAAATGCTGATATGGTTTCATCAGAACTTCCATCGGAACTTATCCTCAGAATTTATGCAACTGACACTTAAACTATTCATCCGAAATAACATTTATCACCACAGTAATTTTCATCATTCATATGGAGTGTATGTGTGCAATAAGCTAAATATCAGAGAAAGAGTAAAGTCTGATTCACTTCAGTACATCTTAGAAATAAGGCATAACTAAGAACTATGCTCAAAATCTGTCATTATTCTGAAGTCTACTATAGAATGAGTTCATGCATGAGTCCACCTCAACTATTTTGTGCTCATTTTATGCATCTTTTGAAATTCCTTTTTATAGTGGCTTCTCAGTGTAAGTGAGTCACGACTGCTTATCAAAATTTATGTTGTTTTCAAAGTATTTCTCCGGTAATCAGAGAATGTAAAAATTCACCAAGAAAATTTTATTTTGCTTTTCTAATGCATATTACTTAATACCAGCAATGCACTTGGGTCTTTCCTTTCACATTTTTACTCTAGATCTCAAAGGAGTACCTGATATTTATTTCTTTTCTTTTCTTTTTCTTTTGATAAGTGAGGCTTATCAGCACTTAGTACATCCATCAGATTTACTAACATCAGAACTTAACATATACGAAGCACTATTCTAGTTTTTGACTTAGTAATAAGATACACAAAGTAAACTTTAACCAAGCTCAATATCAGAATTTGGTTGTGTTAAAAGATTTCCACATAAACAATTACTTCAAATATGGGATTATTAATATATTAAAGACTACTAGGTCAGCATCTAGCACAGTTATCCTCATTGGATTGAATAGTCACAGAAATATTCATATCATTATCAGAGTTTAGAAATTCACATCAGACAACAGTCAACACTTAAGGAAATTTCAATTTAAGCACAGACTACATAAAGATATTAATATCTGTAAATACTGATCATGAGGTCTAATGTATCAGAACATAAACTAGGCAGATTTAGAGAAAGAACCTGAAACCATTCCAAGTTCATTTACCAATCTTGTAAAAGTAGCTTCACACAGTGGTTTTGTGAAGATATCTGCTAGTTGTTGATCTGTTGGAACAAAATGTAATTCCATTGTACCTTTTATCACATACTCCCTTATGAAGTGGTACCTAATGCTGATGTGCTTTGTCATTGAGTGTTGAATTGGATTAACTGTCATAGAAATAGCACTTTGATTATCACTATAAATAGGGATTTTAGAATATGTTAACCCATAATCCAGTAACTGATTCTTCATCCAAAGAATCTATGCACAACAGCTTCCTGCAGCAATGTACTCTGCTTCTGCAGTTGATGTGGAAATTGACTTCTGTTTCTTGCTAAACCAAGATACCAATCTGCCTCCAAGAAATTGGCAGCTTCCACTTGTGTTTTTCCTGTCAATTTTGCATCCTGCAAAATCTGCATGTGAGTAACCTATTAGCTTAAAGTCTAATTCTCTAGGATACCACAATCCCAGATCAGCTGTACCCTTAAGGTACTTGAAAATTCTTTTCACACCTGTTAAGTGAGGTTCTCTTGCATCTGCTTGAAATATTGCACAAAGACAGGTAGCATACATGATATCAGGTCTACTTGTAGTAAGATAGAGTAGTGAGCCAATCATACCTCTGTAATCAGTAATATCTACTGATATACCAGTATCCTTATCCAATTTTTTTGCAGTAGCCATAGAAGTGAATGCACTTGAACAGTGTTGCATTCCAAAATTCTTCAACAAATTTATGGTCTACTTAGATTGACAAATAAAAGTTCCTTCTTCATTCTGCTTGACTTGAAGGCCCAGAAAATAGCTAAGTTCTCCCATCATACTCATTTGATATCTTGACTGCATTAGCTTGGCAAACCTTTTACAAAGTCTGTCATTTGTAAAACCAAAAAAGATATCATCAACATATATCTGCACCAAAAGTAAGTCCTTTCCATGGTTGAGATAGAATAAAGTTTTGTTAATTATCCCTCTGTTAAATCCACTTTTCAGAAGAAACTGAGCTAATGTCTCATACCATGCTCTTGGAGCTTGCTTAAGGCCATAAAGTGCTTTATCAAGTCTGTAGACATGATGAGGAAATTTTGAATCTACAAAACCTGGAGGTTGTTCAACATATACTTCTTCTTCCAATTCTCCATTAAGAAAATCACTTTTCACATCCATTTGAAAGACTGTAAACTTTTTGTGAGCAGCATAAGCCAAAAATATCCTTATGGCTTCCAATCTAGCAACTGGTGCAAATGTTTCATCATAATCAATTCCCTCCTATTGAGAATATCCTTTTTCTACCAGCCTTGCTTTATTCCTTGAAATTATGCCATCACTGTCAGTTTTATTTCTGAACACCCATTTTGTACCAACAACTAATCTATTCTTTGGTCTTGGCACTAGGGTCCAGACTTTATTTCTTCCAAATTCATTTAACTCTTCCTACATTGTTTGCACCCAATCAGCATCTTGAAGAGCTTCTTCCACTTTTTTGGTTCAATCTTAGATATAAAAGAATGATAGAGACATTCATTTGATGTAGTTGTTCTAAGTCTGACACCTGCTTCAGGATTTCCAATAATCAAGTCAGGTGTATATGCTTTAGTCCACTTCCTTGCAGATGGAAGGTGATCTCTAGAACTGGATGCTCCCCCATGATCCATGCTGTCTCCTTCAACATTTTATGATGCTCCCCCTGAAATTATGCTCTCTGAGTTGGATCATTCAGAATTTGAGTTTCCAGAATTATCAGAATTTGGCCCATCAGAACTTGATGAATCAGAATTTGAGTTTCCAGAATTATCAGAACTTGGCCCATCAGAACTTGATGAATCAGAACTTGAAGAGCCTGTTCTAGGTTCTGATGCTTCTTGAGATGTGGTTGTATATTCAATATGCTCCCCCTGCACAGGTGCATTTTCCTTTGGCATAGTTACCACAGTTTCAATAACATCAGAGTTTAACCCATCAGAGTTTGCAGTATCAAGATTTAGACTGTCAGGATTTAGACTGTCAGGATTTATAGAATCAGAATTTAAAACTTCATTCTCAAATCTCAGCTGATCATGATCTTTGAAATCTTCAAGTCCTGTAATCTTCTTATCATCAAAAGAGACATTGATAGATTCCATGACAACCCTTGTTCTTAAATTGTAGACTCTGAAGGCTTTTGTGGAAAGTGGATATCCAACAAAAATTCCTTCATCGGCTTTTAGATCAAATTTGGATAGCTGTTCAGGATGAGTCTTAAGAACAAAATACTTGCATCCAAATACATGAAAGTACTTCAGATTTGGCTTTTTTTTCTTCACCATCTTATATGGTGTCTTTCCATGCTTGTTGATAAGTGTTGCATTCTGAGTAAAACAAGCAGTCTGCACAGCTTCAGCCCAAAAATAGGTTGGTAACTTTGCTTCATCAAGCATAGTTCGTGCAGCTTCAATAAGAGTTCTATTCTTTCTTTCAACAACTCCATTTTGCTGTGGAGTTCCAGGAGCAGAAAATTCCTGCTTAATTCCATGGTGTTTGCAGAACTCTTCCATAATCAAATTCTTGAACTCAGTGCCATTATCACTTCTTATGATTTTCACAGAGTCTTTAACCAATTTATCCAGTCGTTTGACATGATCAATCAAGATAGATGCAATTTCACTTTTTCTGTGCAAGAAATACACCCATGTGTATCTGGTAAACTCATCTACTATGACCATAGCATATTTCTTCTTTGCAATAGATATGACATTCACTGGACCAAATAGATCAACATGTAGTAGGTGATAAGGTTCAAGAACTGAAGATTCAGTCTTGCTCTTGAATGAAGATTTTCTTTGTTTTGCCTTTTGACATGAATCACAAAGGCCATTAGGAGCAAATACTGATTTTGGCAGTCCTCTCACAAGATCTTTCTTGACTAGTTGATTTAAATTGCTGAAATTTAAATGAGAAAGTTTCTTGTGCCAATCCCAACTTTCTTCAATTGATGCTCTACTTAACAGACAGATTACAGAACCATCAGTACTTGTTGAAAGCTTGGCTTCATAAATGTTACCATGCCTGTTTCCCTTTAGAACAACTTTGCCTGTAGATTTGCTTACAACTTCACAGTGTTCTTCAAAGAAATCCACATGATAACCTCTGTCACAGATTTGACTAACACTCAGCAGATTGTGTTTAAGTCCTGAGACTAGAGCTACTTTTTCAATGGTGACATTCCCAAGATTGATATTTCCATATCCCAGAGTTTTTCTGATGTTGGCATCTCCATAAGAAACACCTGGGCCAGCTTTCTCCATAAAGTCTGATAGCAGGGCTTTATTTCCAGTCATATGTCCTGAACATCCACTGTCCAGAACTAGGATGTTTTTCCTGTTGCCTTGCAATCACAAAGACCACTAATGATTAGTTTTAAGGACCCAGACTTGCTTGGATCCTTTGGCCTTATTAAGTTTGTTAACATTTGCAGCGGATTTAACATTAGAGTTTATCTTAACATTTTTCTAATCAGAATTTACAATATCAAACTTTGCATCAGAACTTACACTAGAAGGAATAATGCTAACTTTCTTTAAAGAAGGTTTTATTTGATAATAATCATAGTAAAAACTATGATATTCCTTACAAGTATAAATGGAATGCCATAAACTACCACAATGAAAACAAGGATTTTGTGGCGTATATCTAACAGACTGACTCTTAACTCCTGATTTTGAAGGTAAGGAGTTTATGTTCTTATTCTTCCTGTAAAAAGAAGCCAGATGGTTAGAATTTCCATAGTTATAACATTTCTTTCTAGGAGCATGAGGAACAGGCTTATAATCATTGCTTTTATTCACACCTTCCTTTCCATTCCTATTTTTCCTAGGTGGCTTTACCTTGTTTACATTCTTAACATCTTTCAGCTTGTGCTTAAGATGCTTCTTTGTCATTAAGACTATGTTAACTTCAGTTGGATTATCCTGTTTTGGTTTGTCAGAAGTTAATTTCTCTTTAACTTCTGATTTATCAATATCAGACTTTACAGCTACAAACTTAACAGGATTTACCTTTTGCTTTTGTTTAACAACTATAGGATCAATTTCTACAATTCCTTTATTATTCTTATCATCTCCATAACCTAAGCCCTATTTTCAATTTCCACTACTTAACAAATTCTGAGTTGTTCTACCAGAGTTAGTCCAAGTCCTGATAATCTCTCTTTCCTTTTCT
The DNA here is from genome assembly GCF_009905375.1 of Apium graveolens. Taxonomy (NCBI): domain Eukaryota; kingdom Viridiplantae; phylum Streptophyta; class Magnoliopsida; order Apiales; family Apiaceae; genus Apium; species Apium graveolens. The sequence continues at coordinate 74,968,009 of NC_133648.1, read as the reverse complement.
AACTCAATTTTTAGAGATTCGTTCATTTTCAGCACTTCATCTCTAACATAGAAAGCATCATCTCTATCTTTATGAGTTTGATGGAACATAACTAACTCTTTTTCTAAATAATCATTCTTCTTTTGATAAGCAAGATTTTCAGAAGTTAATCTTTCACATGTTAAAGTTTGATCTCTATAACTAATGAACATGGTTTTAAGATATCTTCTTAACTCAGTAATATCATTAGTATGAAAAGCATAAGTTGTTTGAGGTACCTTTAACTCAGCAGCTTCAGAACTGCTATCAACATTTGCCATCAAGGTATAGTTCACCTCACTTTCAGAATCTGAAGTGTCTGCCCAGCTTTTCTTCTTTGTGACAAGAGCCTTGCCTTTGTCCTTTTTCCTTTCTTGCAATCAGGAGATATGTGGCCTTTCTCACCATAGTTGTAGCATTTGACATTTGAGTAATCTCCTTTATCAGACTTTCCTCCTTTGCCTTCAGATTTTCTGAAACTTTTCTTATCAGAACTTGCACTTTTCCTGGAAAATTTCTTTCCCCTTCTGAATTTCCTGTATGCTATCTTTGTGATACCTTTCACCATAAGAGCACACAGCTTCATCATCTCTTCATCAGCATCCATCTCAGATAAACTTTCAGTTTCTGAATCCTCATCACCATCAGAACTTGATGACTCAGTATCAGACTTTGTGATGAGAGCCTTTCCTTTGCCTTTCTTTGAGACAACCACTTTAGGGGATTCCTCCTCAGCCTTAAGAGCAACTGTCCTTGACTTTCTCCCATGCCTCTTGCTTCTTTGATCCATCTCAAGTTCATGAGTCTTGAGCATACCATAAATTTCATCAAGAGTAGTTTCATCAAGAACATAGTTGTCTCTTATAGTTGTGGCCTTCAAATCCCAACTTTCAGGAAGACCTAAAAGGAATTTGAGATTAGTATCTTCAAGATCATATTCCTTATCCACCAATGACAGATCATTCAACAGTTTGACAAATCTGTCATATAAACCAGTTAATGACTCATCAGGTTTTGAGTCAAAGTGCTCATACTCTTGAGTGAGTATAGTCCTCCTATTCTTCTTAATTGAATCAGTTCCCTGGCATCTTATCTCCAAGGCATCCCATATATCCTTTGCAGTCTTGCAGTTAATTACCATGTTTGACATGATATTGTCAATGGCACTATGCAGCAAATGTCTTACCTTTGCATCCTTGGCAATAGATGAGATATCTTCAGCTGTATATTCACTTTTTTCCTTTGGTACAGTCTGTGCTGGCTGATCTGCAACTACAACAGAGAGCTTGGTTGGCTTATGTGCTCCTTCATTAATTCTGTCAAGGTATTCTAGATCTGTAGCTTCCAGAAACATAGACATCCTTACCTTCCATATGGGATACTCAGAAGGTTTCAGTATGGGAACCCTAATAGTCTCATATCGATTATGGATTTGAGTCTTTGGAGTTTCTTCAGTTTTGGTGGGCTTGGTTGGAGTTAGTGCTTCTTCAGACATGATTGTTTTTAGATCTTTACTGTATGTATGTTAATAGATTGCTCTGATACCACTTGTTAGGTCACACACATTGTAGAAGGGGGTTGAATACAGTGTTTGTTACAATCAAATCGAATTAAGAACACAAGTAACAGAACACAGATTTTATTCAATATAATAAATTATGTTACAATAGAACTGCCCTATCCCCGTAATGAACAAATATCACGAGAGCTGTTAGGGTTATAATGAATAATATTCTAGATTTTAAGATAACACATATAGTGTAAACCCTATACTGTGTTTATATAGACACACAGTTACAAGATAAATTTCTAATTGATATCGAACATAAGTCTGCATCCTAAAATATATCAATTAGTTATCTTTTCCTCCAAGTATTCTTTTCTTCATAAAAATTCTTCTTCATGCATATCTCTTCTTATGTTTGTCTTGATCTTCTTTCCTTTCCATCAGTCACCTTCCTTATCTGAACGTCTTCTTAAGTCCTGATATTATCTCCAGATAAATATCTTCTGATAACTTAAGTTCTGATAACTTAAGTTCTGATATCTTAAGTCCTGACTTCAGTATAAGTACTGATTTCCAGTTAAGTACTGATTTGTCCTATTAAGTAAGATCTGAAAACTAAACACAAATCATATTAGACATGACATCACAAATATATCTAACATGGTATAAAAATTATCCAGTTCATGTGCTCCAAATATTTTTTATTTGTCACTTTTAAAATAATTTGTAAAATAAAAATACTAATTCTAATACTAGTTCTTAGACTTTAATACAAAGTGAAATGGGCTTATTCATTTATCACTAAATACTCTAATAAATACTAGATTTTATAATTTAATTTGTAAGACTGATTTAAAAGATATTCTCCTGTAAAAAAAATATTCTTGATTATAAGCATGCAATTTTGAAATGAAAGTTTGAGTTATTTAACAAAAAATGTTACTACTAAATAACTTATATTTTTTATTTTTTAAGACAACTCTGTACATAACTTTTTTTACGAATATTACTTATAACATTACAATTTTCTATAACATTATAATTGAGTATCTTGGAGTGAGTCAAGTGGACCTAGGACTAGGGCTGTGTATTCGGTTAAAACCGAACCGAACCGAATTTTAATTCGGTTAACCGAAACCGAATTACTAGAAAAAAATCTGTCGAACACCGAACCAAAATTTATTCGGTTTGAAACCGAAACCGAAAAAAATAAATCGGTTATTACCGAAACCGAAATATAAAACCGAATTTTAAAAGAATAGGCTAAATTTATCCAAAAACAATAAGAGAATTTAAGTTTATAGGCAACAATTTAAAACAAACAGAATTACAAGTTTTTGATGCTTCATAACATTAATTTGCATTCAAAACTTAACAACTTGGATAATATAAAATGAGTTTTGAAATATAAGGAAATTGCAGTGATATTGCTTGGCAGAATGGAAGTTGGCACTTGGCACTTAGCAGAATGGCAGGTGATCAAACATTGAAACTCCAGACTCCAGTCCGGTCCAAATTCTAGACTCCAGACTCCAGAGACCAGATCTCCATTTCTGCATTTCTGCATTTCTGCACTGCTCTCCTGCAAGTCTGTACGGAAAAATAGATAGAATTCAGGATAAAATAGAAAGAATTCAGGATAAAATAAAAAGACTTCAAAAAGTATTTTTGATGAGCCTGAACCTTTTGATCTTTTATACCAAAAGATCCAGACTTTTGATTTTTTATACCATAAGAATGAATCAGAATGCATCAAAATTTTACTATACTTCACACTGCAGATCTAAAGAACCAACTATCCGACATTAAGAGATACTGCAATGCATATTAAACATATTCTTCACCTTAATTTACTGATTTGAAGAGATACTGCAATGCATATTAAACATATTCTAATGGAAGAGAAGTATTGTTGTATTTTTTTTACCTAATTTTCTTTCTTTGAATAAAATAAATTTCAAAAGAAATGGAGGGGGATGCTATAAAACATTCTGGTAATTAAAACATTTCCATGAGCAGGAGCAGAATATAAATAAGTAAATTAAGATCTTGGTACTAAAGTTTGAGGTACCCTGGCTGAGCCTGAGGATTAACTGCTGAGTGCTGAGTCTGACTGATTACAAATTAACTTATTTTAGATGATTATTACAGGGAGTGGGTGTTTATTTTAGATTTAGAAGGAGCTGATTGTTTTTTCATCCGATTCAAGTAATTTAAAACTACAGAAATCATACTACACTAGTACAGTGTACACTGTATTGTAGTCTATTCTCTCACTGTACTGTACAGTGTACAATGTATTACAGGACAGGGACTTTTACCATGGCTGAGTCTGACTAGTTCCACCAGTGGCGGATGCCGCCGTAGAACTTGCATCCATGTTCATCTTCTCTAGTGCTGAAAAAACACAATTTAAACAGAAAAATCATAAGTATTTCTCACTATTTAAATTTAAAAAACCTAGAAATTAATGTAAAGAATAGCATACCTTCATCAAGTTATTTCATTTCATCCGGATCCTCTTCAACACTTATAGCTTTTGCGGTTCGTCTCATCCAATCTTGAGCACATATAAGTGCTTCAACCATTTTAGGTGTTAAAGAACTCCTAAAATCATTGAGAACTCTACCTCCCGTGCTAAAAGCCGATTCCGAAGCTATAGTAGATATTGGAAAAGCTAAAATATCCCGTGCCATTTGAGATAAAACAGGAAATCTCATCGAATTATTTTTCCACCACTCTAATATGTCAAACCTCTCGGAAGTCCTAAATGTTTTTGCTTTTTCACTCAAATACTCTTCCAAATCCGATGCACTACCATCACTTGAAATCATTCCAATATCTTTCTCAAATTGCATTCTCAACAATTGAGATGGATGCACTTGACCAACATTTTCTCCTCTATTTTGCTCTCTAACATCATCTCTTTGTTTCTTTTTTGCAATTTTAGATTTGTATTCATTGAACATTTTATACAATGTTTCTTCTAAAGACTTTCCCATCATACCCCCAACATCTTCCCTGTACATGTGCCTTAACATATACACCACAAATTGCAACTTGTGCCTTGGATCAAGCACCACCGCAATAAACAAAAGATTGTTCATTTTAGACGGACTTCCCCAATACTTTTCAAACTTTTCCAACATCTCCTTTCCAATAGCATGCATTTCAACATTAGCACCATATGTCCAATCATTCAAGGTAGAATGAACGGCATATATCTCATGCAAGAAAATGTTAGAGGTGACATAAGAAGTGCCCGAAATCTTTAAAGTTAGATCATAAAAAATTCTCAAGAATGATGCAAATTTTCTCACGGTAACCCAATCTTCACAAGTAGGCCTTCCATCAACATTACCCACCTTGAGATGTTTTTTATACCTAGGATCTTGTGTATCATACCTACTAAATGCTCTCTCATATTTTTCCGCCACATCTAGCATTTCATATGTTGAGTTCCATCTAGTATCAACATCAAGAATCAAAGATCTTTTAGTCTCAATTTTCTCATATTTTGCACACTCCATAAACACTACCTCTCTCGCGGGTGATTGTCTAACATACTTAACGGCATTTCTCACCTTACTAATTGATCTGTCAAATAAACCCAATCCATCTTTAACAATTAGATTTAGAATGTGAGAAACATACCTTAAATGCAAATTTTTTACATTCAAGACACTAGTATCCCAATTACCAATTCGCTCTTTTAATTTTGTCAAAGCTACATCATTAGAACTTGCATTATCTACCGTGATGGATAACACACTAGTAATTCCCCACTCCACCAAACACTCCTCAATTTCCATTGCAATTGCCTTACCTTTATGACTAACAATTGGACAAAAGTTTAGTATTCTCTTATGCAACTTCCAATCTTTGTCAATAAAATGTGTTGTTAAACACATTTAATTAATCCTTTGATTAGAAGTCCATGTGTCCGTAGTTAGGCAAAGGCATTGAGTTGATTCAAGTAATGATTTTTTTAACTCATTTCTTCTAAGAGAATACATCCCATAACAATCACGTGCAACCTTCCATCTAGATGGAATTTGAAACATTGGTTGCACGGTAGTCATAAATTATTTAAAGCCCAAACCCTCCCCAAACCTAAATGGTAACTCATCAACAATAATCATCTATATATATTTCTCTCCAGCCAAATCTTTGTCAAAAATCCAACTACCCAAAGTACTGTTTCCCCCGTCTTTATTAGTTTGAAAAGCTAATTTCGTTTGACGACCTTCAACATTGTATGACTTGCAAGACTTTAAATGATTACGCAAACTACTAGTACCATTTCTTGAAGTATTTGCACTTAAATCTTTAGCACAATACTTACACTTACCTTTAACAATTACTCCATTTGCATCTTTAATTTTCTCATAATGTTCCCAAACATCACTTCGAGATTCCATTGCCTTTCTCTTTCTCGGATTTGAAGCAACGGTTTCGGTCTGAGCTTCTAATTCTTCTTGATAATCATGCTCGTCTTCCATCTACAACATATTACAGGGGTAACAAATTAAAACTAAAATCATTCAACAGAAGCAGCAGTAAGTACTAACTACTAAGTACTAAGTAGCACACATAAAAAATGAAATACACAGATGACAGACCAGTAGACCACAGACCACGGTAGCTTGAATCTTCACAATCTGTAATTTACCAGTATAAAAATGTATGCAACTTACATTAAAAGAATCAGTCCAGAGACTAAAAGAATCACTGAATCAGTACATTTATAAATTATAACAAACGAATATACTTGTCTCCAGCTCTTAATTATCGAAAAATACGAATTCAATTCAAATACAAACTGATCAACTATCATATTCATAACTGAATAAACATAAGCAAGACAATAAACAAACCCAATTTTTCAAGATAATAAACATAAGCAAAACAAACCCAATTATTTCAAGATAATAATCATATCTTCAATCCAATTTGAAATCCCTAAATCCAATTTGAAATCCCTAAATCCCCAAGTCGAACATAATCTAAACTGAAGTGGAGGTCAAAGTACTTACTTCTCGACGCCGGTAGTGTGTGGACTGTGGAGGAACGGAGGTCGACGCCGGTAGCCAGTGTTCGGTAGGCGGTAGCCGGTAGGAGCCAGGAGGTCAATTACTCGCTTATGGTAGAATTAGAAGTGTAAAGTGAAGTACAGAAAGAAAGTATAGTAGTACATATAAGAAGATATAATATATAATATATAAATTATTATTACATATAAATAATTTCGGTTACTTTAAACGGTTTTCAGTTAACCGCGGTTAAAAATCGAAAAAACGATTTTTTTTAAAAAACATTACCGAAAACCAAACCGAATTTCATTTCTTGGTTAACCGAACCGAAAAAGTATCGGTTATTCGGTTCGGTTTTAGGTTAACCGAACCGGATGCACGGCCCTACCTAGGACAACACATGATTCCTAACCACCACTTAAGGTATGCAATTGTGAACATATTTCTATATTTTTATAATTGTAAAAAATTGTTTTAATATAATAAAATGTGGTACTAAGGTGCCCCTAGTAACATATATACATACATATATTATTTATTACGAATTTATGAATCTTATTTCATAACTATTTAAATAACTAATCAATTATACATAATTAATAGATATTATTATAAGATTATTAAAAAAGTAAACGTGAGATATAAAATAATATTTTATGTCTTTTTCAGGATTATTAGTTAGTTATGTAACATATAAATTTAATGTCAATTTGAATAATAAAAAGTTTTAAGATTGTAAGGATAATATAGTAATAATAACATTACTTTTATAACAATATTATTTATTTTATATAATGTTTTTCTTTTATATTAGGTTTTCTTAGATATGTGAATTTTGTATTTTACTAAATTTAATTGCAAAATTGTACTCATAAATAATAGTAGAATATATAATTACAACAAGTAAAAATATCTTTTTTATTTTATTTCAATTTTGAAATTATTTTATATCCTCTTTTTATATATTTTTAGTTGCAGAATACGAGGCGTCGTCAAAGACGACGCCGAGAAAATTTCAATAAATATGTTATTTCGATTTATTAATATTTCAAAATTATTGTTATCATCTTTTATATCTTTTTAGTTGTATAATACGAGGCTTCATCGAAGACGATGCCGGGAAACTGTCCATCAATTTCTGATTTTGATTTTATTTCAATTTCAAAATTAGTATATATCCTCTATTATATCATTTTAGTTTTAGAATACAAGGTTTCGTTGAAGACGACGCCGAGAAACTGTCAATACATATGTTATTTTGATATAAAATATTTCAATTTCAAAATTATTGTATATCCTCTTTTAACCTTTTTAGTTACGAGGACGACGCCGAGAAACTGTCAATAAATATCTTAATTTAATTTATTTCAATATCAAAACTATTGTATATCCTCTTTTATATATGTTTAGTTGCAGAATACGAGGCTTCGTTGAAGACGACGCCGATAAACTGTCCATAAATTTCTTATTTCGATTTTATTCCAATTTCAAAATTATTATATATCCTCTATTATATCAATAAATATTTATTTTGATTTTATTACAATTTCAAAATTATTTTATATCCTCTATTTTACTTTTTTAGTGTCAGAATATGAGGCGCCTTAGACGACACCGACAAACTGTTAATAAATATTGATATGGGCCTAAAATTAGCCTAGAAACATAATTAATGTTGAATTAATTAGACTTGGTGCGGTCCAATAACGAAGCCCAATTAATGAGGCCTGAAGCCTTAATTATTTATTAATTTCATAATTAATAAATAGGGTAAAATAACAGCTCATTAAGTATATCCCATGAAGGATAGAATTCTTCATTGATTAGCCTCCAAGGCATCCAACCCAATAAGGAATCTGTTTCTTACTTATTAGGATTCCAAAGTCTACCCTAAAACAGAGACTTATTCATCAAGTCTCCTAACCCTAGTCCGATTCAAGGACATCCAATATCTATATAAAGGGTCTCACCCCTCAATTCAGAACTACGTTTTGGCTTGCCTCTCTAAATTCATAGAGATACATAGGTATCTTGTGAAGGCAGATTTAAGCTACGAAACACAAGTGCAGCCATTAAAGGCCTTAAGCTCTCGAACCCTTGTAATAAATATCGCAGTAATTATAACCTAGTTTTTTACCCATAACATTTGGCTCCGTCTATGGGAAGGCATAACATCAACCATGGTGGACACACGAAGCAGAAACAACGCCCCTGAAGAAACCCCAGCTGGCATGACCCAAACAATTTCATCAACAATGGAGATACCCCCGCACTCAACTACGCCTCCACCCAAGGAGGAACCCTGGTGGGAGTAACTGAGCCTCAGCCACAAGGGACGAATCCCCCAGCTCCTCAAGGGATGAATCACAAGGGCATACACCCTAATACATATATGGTTTGGCTCATATTCTGGAGGATCAAGAATTATCTGGACCTTATACTGAAAGAGACTCCAAATTATCGGATGATGATGCGGCCCCAAGGAGGAGGTGTGTTGGTAAAGAACCGATATCTAATGCTAATTAGCGCCCCAGGAGCACCCGAGGGACAAATTACCAAGATATACAGGAGAGAATCAGGGCTCATGAAGCTAAGATCCAAAGGCTGAAGCGCGACCTGGAGGCGCACCTGACTCTGAGACCCCCACTTGCTCTTAGGCGAAGAGACCCCCTCCAATCATAGACCCGGATGGTTCAATACCAAGGAGGGTTGTTTTCCCAAGGGTTGATCCAAGTGATCTTATGCCCTTAGGAGATCCCAATAATTCAACTCCACCATTCAATGAAGAGATAATGAATGCCCACATCTCAAGAAAGTTTAAGATGCCCACCATCAAAGCATATGATGGTACTGAAGATCCCGCTAATCAAATCAGGACATTCTATAATGCACTGGTGTTACAGCCCGTGAACGATGCTATTAAGTGTTGGGCCTTTCCTCAAACCCTGTCGGGAATGGCTCAAAGGTGGTACAGTCATTTTCCACCGAATTCAATTGGGTCCTTTAGAGATCTAAGTCAAGCTTTCATTAATCAATTCATCAGTGGTAGGGTACATGAGAAAAGTTCAGCAGCTTTCATGACCAATGTACAAGGAGCAAAGGAGTCCTTAAGAGATTATCTGAATCATTTCATAAAGGAAGCCTTGAAGGTCCCAGATCTTGACAGCAAGGTAACAATGATAGCACTGCAGCAGGGAGCTAGAGATGAGTTCTTCAAGATGTCCTTAGCTAAGCGCCCCCTGAAAGTATGTTACAGCTCCAAGATAGGGCCGGAAAGTATATTAAGGTGGAGGAAAGTATGAAGAAGACGGTGGTGAATAACGAATCCGTTGGTGGAAAAAAGAGAAAGACTAGTCTAGAATACAATGTCAAGGACAAATATCCTAGAACTGAGCAAAATGTTGATTCAACCCCGAAGAAGGGAGGACCTGGAAAAAAGTTCACCGAATATGCTAAACTGAATGCTCCTAGAAGTCATATCTTAATGGAAATCGAGAGAGATAGGGACGTTCGTTGGCCTAAGCCCTTGAAGGTTGATCCTGTTGAGCTAGATAAGAGCAAATATTATAGATTTCACAAGGATGCTGGTCATGACACTGATGAGTGCCGATTACGGAAGGATGAAATTGAATTTCCTATTCGGAAAGGAAGGCTGAGCAAGTATACTGGAGATGGAGGAGATATAAATAATAGTGGAAGAAAGAACTTTGATGATCGTAGAAAGGACCAGGATGATCAGCGGCGAAACCCTCAACCCCGGGGGCCGATGATAAACACAATATTTGGAGGACCTCAACCCCAAGGACCAGTAATAAACACGATCTTTGGAGGACCAACTGTTGCTGGATTGTCTAAGAACTCAAGGAAAGCTTATACGAGAGAAGTCATACACTTAGTAGGGGAAGCTCCAAAAAGAGCCTGGACCGGAGTAACAATGGTGTTTGATGATTTCGACTTGGAAGGGGTCAAGTTTCCTCATGATGATCCCCTAGTCATAACACCCATAATAGGGAACAGTCCGGTAAAAAGAGTCCTTACAGATAATGGAGCATCGGTAGACATCTTACTCTATGATACCTTCATAAGGATGGGTTACAATGATTCTCAATTAACCCCAATTGATATGCCGATATATGGTTTCGCTGGAGTCGAGCCCCGTGGAAAGGATAATTAAATTGCCTTTGACTATGGGTCAGGAACTAAGGCAAGCAACACAGATGTTGAACTTTTTGGTGGTAAAGGCTTGTTTAACTTATTATGCAATCATGGGAAGAACGGGAATACATGCTTTCAAGGCAATCCCCTCTTCTTATCATTCAGTGATGAAGTTTCCCACCCAGAACGGGATTGGGGAGGAGAGAGGAGATCAAAAGATGGCAAGGAGCTGTTATATAGCCTCCCTCTAGGTTGATGGAGTTGGGGGCAGGTTTTGCCTATTGAAGACCTGGATATTCGCGTGAATGACGAGAAAAGGGGAATGCCAGCAGAAGACTTGATTCCAATCCTTTTAGCTCCCGAGGATCCTGAGAAAGTGACTTTCATTGGAGCATCAGTGGAGGAGCCCCTTAGAGCGAAGATGGTGAGGTTTTTACAAGAAAATAGTGATATGTTTGCATGGTCAGCAGCTGATATGCCTGGCATAGACCCGGAACTGATCACTCACAAACTAAACGTAGATCCAAATCGAAAGACCGTGAAGCAAAAGAAAAGGAGTTTTGCCCCTGAGAGGCAGGAGGCAATCAAGCAAGAAGTAGAGAAGCTCTTAGAGGCTGGTTTCATTGAAGGGATATAATTTTTGGAATGGTTAACAAACCCTATAATGGTAAGGAAGGCTAATGGAAAGTGGAGAATTGTGTGGCTTTCACTGATCTGAATGATGCATGCCTAAAGGATTGTTTCCCGTTACCAAGGATAGATAAACTGATAGATGCGACTGCTGGTCATGAGATGTTGAGCTTTATGGATGGATTTAGTAGATACAATCAGATTAAGATGCATAAAGATGACATCCCAAAGGTATCATTCATCACTGACTTTGGTGTTTTTTTATTTTTTTATGGCCTTTGGTCTCGAGAATGCAGGAGCTACCTATCAAAGGTTGGTAAATAAAATTTTTAAAGATTTTATTGGGAAAACCATGGAAGTATATGTAGATGACATGTTAGTCAAGAGTCTTGTAATGACTGACCACATAACCCATTTGAGGGAAGCTTTCGAGGTCCTTAGATACCACAAAATGATGTTGAATCTTGCAAAGTGTGCTTTCAGAGTGGGATCTGGAAAGTTTTTGGGATTAATGGTCTCTAAGAGGGAAATTGAGGCAAATCATGATAAGATAAAGGCCATTTTGGACATGGAGCCTCCAGGGACTGTCAAATATGTTCACAAACTCACCGAAAGGGTTACTGTCTTAGGAGATTTATCTCCAAATCTGGAGACAAGTGCTTGCCATTATTCATATACTTGAAGAAAGTATAATGTTTCATATGGACTAAAGAAAGTTAAGAAGCATTTGAAGGGTTGAAAAAATCCATGGTTCAAGCCCCATTGTTGGCCAAACCAGACCTGAATGAAACTTTGTACTTATATTTGGCCATGTCAGAAAATGCCTTGAGCGTCGTATTGGTGAAGGAAGAACTTAGGGTCCAGAAACCCATATATTATGTTAGTAAGATTCTGCAGGGAGCTTAGTTGAATTATTCAACTAGTGAAAAGTTTGCTTTAGCCCTGGTGATGGCCTTAAGGAAGTTGCGTCCTTACTTCCAAGCTCATAAGATTGAGGTACTAACAAATCAGCCTTTGAGAAATATCATACACAGTCCTAAAGCCAGTGGAAGGTTTTATTAAATGGGCCATATTAGGTAATATATACAACACAGGGGGGGTGAATGTCTTTTAGGATTATTTTTAAGCTATTTGAATTATTATAGATGTGGTGAACAAAGTGATCTAACTTGTAGAGATAAAGTGTTTTAACATAAATAATAAAACATGCACATGAACACACTATCTTCAAAACTCACTTAATTTTATATTAAAATCAAGCATATCCCACTACAAATTTCTGGGTTCTTTGATAAAGAACTCAGCTTCTTTCTTGAGAGGGTTACAATAATTTTAGATCTATTTATTACAACTAAAACAAAGCATCCAGTGTTTACTTTATAGAGCAGTAAATACATGTTTTACACAGCATGCAATAGCATGTACTAAACCCTACTTTAAGTTAACTAAAACTTTCTATTTCTGCTTAGTGTATCTTTGCAAATCGTGCATGTCTGTGACTTTACTTTTTCAGTTAATCTTAGCCTTTGATCTTGTACTCTTTAAGCTACTTTTTGTAGACTTTTCAAATCAGTGATTGATTTTTTGTTGATTGATAATCTTGGATCTTTAAATGGTCTGCATTTTATACTTTGAGTTTTACATCGAGATCTCCAGTTTGAACTATAGAGAACTAACATCTCGATAAGTATAATGACTTATCGAGATCTCTTAGTTCTCTACAAGTGTTTTGACTTATCGAGGTCTCTGAGTTCTCGAATGTGAGCTTGACTTATCGAGATCTTTGAGTTCTCGAATGTGAACTTGACTTGTCGAGATCTCTTAGTTCTCGAATGAGCTTGTCTTGTCAAGGTCTCGAAGTCTTTGCGTGAAGAATTAACTTGTCGATATCTCTAATCTTCATATCTTTACTTTGGGTTATCGATATCTCTGAGTTCTCTAATGCGGAAATAACTTGTTGATATCTCCAATCTTCATATCTTAACTTTGGCTTGTTGATATCTCTAAGACTTCTCTATAAGCTATTTTTGACTTATCGATAAGTCATTTTGGAGGTCTCGAGTGACTTATGACTTGATCTGTGACTTGTAGATTTCTTGACTTATAAATGTTTTTCTCAAAAAAGATTTATTTAACTCCAAGCTTCTTCACACTTTCTCTAGGGCATGATCTTCATGATCTTCTTCTAGAGTTTATTCTTAGGCTTGAGTCTGTTTACAGAAAAATACTCCATTCTAATCTATTTACACTTTTACAGACTCAAGTAATACAATACAAAATGCAAACTTAGATTATCATACAACTTACTTAGGGCTATCAATTTGACTTAGTCTTGTTATAATATAGGCATGTCTTGTACAACAATCTCCCCCAATTTGTGAAAAAATTGTTTATCACAAATTCTTGCCTGGTAACAAGACTAACCCCAAGCTACAATGAACAATAAAACTTTACATAAAAATTTGACATAATTACAACTTTTATACATAAGGATTTATTGAGTTTAACAGATACATTCATTATTTAAACTTCTCATCTCCTATTTCTTTTCTGATGAGGTCCTTTAATTCTACAAGCACTTCCAGTTCCTCTATGATTGGTGTTCCTCTTAGAGCTTCTACAAGTTTGAGTTTATCTGCTAATGGATAACTTTTCAAGAACCCGACTCTAAATATTGAGAATCTGCCAGCTTTGATGTTTAGAAATTGTCCATCCTTGGTAATTTTACTCATCCCCTTTGCCTTCAGATCTTCAGATCTTTGTATATATATTTCTATCTCCTTAACATACGTTATTTTCCTCTCCTTACTTTCAGCCTTATCTATTGCTCTTCTTTCTTCCCTTTCTACCAACCACTCAGCCAGAACATATATCCATGCTTTAGTTGTAGTATCCTTGTCCTTCCGTAATCTTATCACTCTTTTGATCTTTGTGGGAGAAAATGTGTCCATTAATTTGCTGCCAAGAAATGTGAAGGTTCCATCCTGATAGTAGATTCTTACTTTTCCTAATGTTACAACTCAAACTCTGACCATTTCTTCAGCTAATTGTTGAAAGTAGTCTTCATCTGAGATGCACCAGTTCAGAGGTAGAAAATCACTTTGATTGAAATAGTTCCAGATGGCCCTCTCAGTAACTTGCATTTTCTTTAATTTTCTCCCCAACAGATTTTTAATGATTTTTGGTTGGTGTCTTAACAGAAGGTAGGTTTGAGATTTTCTTTAGAGATGTTTGGCTTCAGGTGATTGGTATTTTCAGTAAGGTTTTAGCAGTTTGTTTGTACAAGAATTTGGGCTTTGAGGTTTGAGGTGATTCAGTATTTTAGTTTGTTGGCTTAGAAGGTTGAGCTTGGTTGATTTAGATATTTAGGGTTTGTTGTTGTGGTTCTGGGCCATCTTCTATTTTCTTCTTTCTTCTGTCATCCCATTTCTTCATCTTATATCCTTTCTTCTCATCCTACTTCTTCTCTTTACTACCAGTTGCTCCAGAGGATTGACTTGGATTTGAGCCAGAAGGTTGTTGATAATCTTAATTCTGCTCATCATCATCCTTGTAATCTTTTAAATTGTATTGTAAGTTTGGCAACATGGTATCAGCATTCACAAGTTACCTTTCAAGGAATTGATCATTTATTCATCTTCAGTTTTCTTGTGCTTTTTACATTTCAGGTCAGATTGAAGAGTCATAATCAGCCTCATGTTTCCTTTTACACAATTCTTAGGAATAGTGAAGATCTTGCATTTCTTAGACTGATGACAGATGTAGGCCGCACATTTGCTTGGATAGAGATAGGCTTCAGGAAAAGCATCTATCTGAGCCTTCTTGAGTTCATGTAGCAATTGTGTGTCCTCAGGAATGACTGTATGTACTTTATCAATCACCACATCCAGCTCAGATGCTCTCAATTTTTGAATGTTGGAGAGAGACACCTGTAGACATTTGTCCAGTCCACAATCATTCACATTTCCTATGATCCTTTTCTCCAGAAAGTTATCAACTTTGACAATAACCACTCTAACAAAGTTGATACTGTTGGCCAATGCTCTTTTATAAGTGATGTAATTGTTCTGGAGAGCCACCCTTAAAATTGACGAAAGTTCATTGAATTCTTTATCCTGACAGGGTCCTTCTACAACTTTTAGAAGTTCGTCCTTCCCAACATCTTTTGATAATTGAGCTTTAGAAGAGCTTTGACCAGTCTGAGTAGTTGATGTCAATTTGTTAGGCTCCTTTGACTTACCAGCATCCCTGGATTGTTGAATCCTAGCTTTTATCTCCCCCTTAGTCTTAGGAACAGACATGAGTAGGGAAGTTGGTATTTCTGGCCTCACAGACTCAGGAAGTGCAGGCAATGGAATGTTAAGTTTTCCCACGATATCTCCCAAAGCCACAGATATTTGCATTTGTAAATACTTGTGGGATTCCACCAAGCTCTGTATATCTGCCTATTGACTCTGCAATAGAGTAGTGAGAGCTTGCACTTGAGCTGTGAGTGGGTCATTGGAGAACTACAAAGTTGAAACTTGTTCTTAAAGAGCTTGAATTTGTAAATTAATGGATGTTGAAGTGGGTCGTTGAGCGCTTGAAGGTATTGAGGACCCAAAAGTTGCTTCCACGACTTCTTTTATTCCTTCCAAGAGCAGTGCAGAAGGCTCATATCTACTTTAATGAAGCTGGTTCAATTTGAGCTTGTAATTTGTTGTTGAACCACCTCATGCAAAGCTATGAAAGACTGTCTGAGATTTTTGACATCCTTTTCCACAGAATTCAGATCAAATCTTGCCATTTGGTCAGCAAAATGTTAAAATTTCGAAGTGATATTGACTTAAGAAGGTATAATCTCATCCATTTTCTCTCTCACCAGCTTCCTGATCTTGTCTTCATAACCAATCAATTTTAGTTCTAGAGCTTTACCAAATAGGTGAAAAGGTTTAAGTTGAGCTTTGTATACTTCATTGATTTCATCATAGACATCTTGTGGAGTCACGACCTTGACATTGCTTCCATATGCATCTCTAAACCTAGCCAAAACATGATCCATCTTCAGAGAAAAATCCTTAGACAACCAAACATCTATATTTTTATCTTGTTCAGCTTCATTAACTATTTTCTGCTTCTTCTCTTCAACTTCTTCATTGTAGGTTAGCAGAATAGCTTGATAGTCTTGGTTGCTCATATCTGAGGTAAGAAGATGCTGTAAGATGTTGGCTAGTACAGAAATTTGATCAACAAGGAGATCATCCACAGTTGTTGGTTGAGTTTCAGTTGTCTGTAGCTATTGGGAGATGATGTGTGGTTGTTGTGATTGAGAAGTAGAAGGTTGATCTAATGGGTTAGAACCACCAGTGATCAAGGTCACAGTTTGACTCACAGATTGCTTTGTGGTTTTGACAGTTTGTTGTTCCTCACTTGTGGTGGGAACCTCCATTTGGATGGGAGGGGAGTTAGCTAGATTACTATCATGTAATCTAGCCTCAAACCCTTGCTCATTTTGCAGTGATCTTTCACTTAAATGTGTTAAACTTGCTTCCCCTTTAGCAGGTTCATTGGCAATTGAACTCCTAGCTTCAATTGTTAGTGCAATTTCAGCTAGGATTGTAAGGGGAGTTGTTCCCGTAACAGTAACCTCCAATTGAATTGGAGAGGTTTTAGATAGCTCCCCCTCAGGTGTACCCATCAAACCTCAGCCTGTGAAGGGTGATTTGCACATAAAGGTGCATCTGTAACTACCATGGGGTCTTCAGTAAGAAATGATGGATCCCCTATGTTTGTGATGGTGTCATCAAGGTCTACCCCGGCTGGTAGCCTCTCTCCATCTAGATTTGGTGTCTAGGTGGTGAGCACAGTTTCATGAACCATGTCACTTGAAGTTGGCAACACTTGAGGATTAGATTCATGTGTTTGACTATAAGATGAAGAAATTTTAGAAATCAGATTTTGAATCTTAGATTAGAGTGTTGGAAGCTCCCCTGAATAAAAGAGGGAGCTTCAAGTGATGTGCTCTCCTTGTGTGTGCCATCCTTATTCCTCGTTCCATACACTTGAATTTGTTCAAGTGATGTTTGTGCAAACTCATTACAGGGTACTCTAGGGAGAGTGCTCTTTTCAATAGAGACACCCAGTTGAGAGGATGCCCCTAGAGTCTATTTTTGTCCCTATTTTATAACTACATCCTTTTGAGAGGATGCAGAGGTGGCTTGAGTGGTCAGCTCAGATTGTTTAGCCTTCTTTGTCTTTTTGACCAAGGGTGACTCAATTTCTGTCTGTTCTTCACCACTCTCATTTATGATTGCCAGGTTTACCTGCTTTCTCTTCTTTGTACTCACTTCACCCTTTTCAGAGGATGAAGTGGTTGGTTTCCTAGATTCTAGTGGTATGGAAAAAGTGGTCTTAGCTTGGGAAGGCCCTTGTTGGTTGTCCTGCGTTTATACTTCCACGGAGACAGGAGCCATAGTTGTACTAGAATTAACATTGCTTCTCATATCAGACATAGGATAAGGGTAAGTCTTAAACCTCTCCATCATAAATGGAGTGATTTTGAGACTCACACTTACCTTATTCTTTGTAGTAAGTGAGCCAAATATAATTTTGGACACTTGCTTACAATTGCCTATTTTTGTACTATCTATACCATTAAGTAAATGAATTTCTAAAACTTTATGATTTGAAGTATACATGATAAACCTAGGAAAGAAAATATCCTTACCTCTTGCAGCTAGGGGCATTGTGATTCTCGTGGCAAGTTCTTCCAAGATCAATAGACCTGCTGCCCAGTAAAGATAAAATTGTTTAAGGGGGTTAGATACAATTGTATAAATGTTTCGAAAAAGTAATAAAATATAACAGCTTTATATATATCTGATAAAAACTTTTACAAAACTCTCTCAAGAAATACTGATGTTCTTGAGAGCTGCTAGGTCGAATGATACTCGAGATCGATATACTATGTGAAGACCTAAACTGTGTTTATATATTACAAATCTACAACTAATCAATCTATGATATGCATTATCAAAAGCTAACTGAAACTGATATATATCTTCAACTGAATAGATAAAGTCCTATAACTCAAATGTAAAAGATATCTACTCCATAATTCAGGGAACAGAACAAATCTTCTAAGCTGACTGTCTTCAAATACTAATGACATCGAAATACTGATGATGTGTCAAATCCTGATGACACATCAAATACTGATGACGCCCGAACAGCCAGATCTTGAGCTTCCTCTGATCATAGAGAATTCAATATGTAACAATCTCCCCCAATTTATGCTTAATGTAATGAAGCACAAATTCCATTCTTAATGATGCCAAAACCAAGAATAAAGAATAAAACTTACTTCAGTATCTTCAGATAACTGACAATTGTTTCCAGAAAATTTTTCAATCTTTCTTCCTCCCTGTCTCGTAGGACTTTAACAAGCTTTTTCTTCACTCTCTCTACTCTTCAGTGTCTTCTCCAAGCTGATAGATGGTTGATCTCAACTTAGAAATTGAGCTTTTGTTTATCTCAAGATCGCCAATTAACATGAAGCTTAAACTGACATCTTCATGATCGGGACTGAAAGATAACTGAGGACTGTTGAGAAAGACTTTTAGCACTGCAGCTCCCTTTTTCATCTTTATTTTTTGACCAGTATAAGTTCTGTACTCAGGAACATAATCACCATTATATTTGTCATCTTTTGTCATGACTCTTCTTCTGATGACTTCAAGTATCATGGAAGAGAAATTTCTGGTGACACTGTTCTCAACTCTAAGAAGATAGTGAATGTATTTCAATTCTGTCATAGTCTTCATTAAGAGTTGCTGCAATGTAAAGCTCTTTACTTTACCATCTCTGAAAAAGTACAGAATCTCTTCTCTGACATTATTATTATTTATCTTTCTATAAACGATCTTCACAGCTTCAACTTTCTCAAGATGTGAAGGAGAAATTCTTTCACCAAGATTCTCTGTCAGAGTATTTGTATCCAGCAGATCAGATCTTAAAATCTCCATATCAGAATGACCAATGCATCCTCTGGTTCGAGATTTGACAAGTTTCAGTTTTTCATTGTATTCCACCGAAGAAGGTTTCTTGATGGACTTATCAACATCTTCCTGTTCTGAAATAGGATCGCTTAACCCTGCTGACACAAATTCAACATGCTTGAACCCATTAGGATAATCAAATATATAAATGTTTTTCCATCTTCTATCCTTCATGCTGAGAGGAGCATAACTTATAGACAGATCATGAATCTTCCCTTTTGCTTTATGCCATAGTTCTCTCTTTGATTTTAAAACTCTCTGCACATAATCTTTGCATGTTTGATCAGCTTTCCTTCTATCAACCTTTTCTTTTTCATCAACCTCTGAAATATGAGGAGTGACTACTGGCATAAGGGCTGACTTATTTAATGCTTCGATCACTTTTTCATCAGAGTCAAAATCAGTTATCAGGTTCATAGCATCAGGATCTACTTTTACCTCAGGATTTGTATCTGTATCAAGAGTTACATTTTGATTTGTTGTTTCAGCTTGATCAATGTCAGTGGCTGATCTTTTCTTCCTTTGTATAATCAACTCTTCTGGCTTATGAACTTCTTCATCTCCTTCATGTCCTTGTACAGGAACATAACCTTCTCTGGATAGAAAATTCAGAAAAGTAGAGTTCAATGCAGTCACTTGACTTGATTTAGAAGTTCTTCCTCTTCCTCCTCTTCCTCTAGCTCTTGTAGATCTCCCGCCTCTTTTTCCTCTTCCTTTAGAAGTGTTAGCTTCAGCTTCAATTTGAGCCATTAACTCATTTTGTTGCATAACTGCTTCTTCAGGTGTTAGATCAAGAAATTCCTCAATTATATACCCAAGAGCACTCCTAGCATTCTTTTGCTCAAACCTCTTGTCTTTGTAGTACAAGAAAATCTCTTCACCTGTTTCCTTATGCCTGTAAGGAAAAAATAATCCATTAGCATCTGCTAAATTAGAGATTATAACGTCATCATCCTCAGAAGCACCAGCAGTAGTCTAGTGCTTGGCTTTATGAGCACCAGTAGACTTCCTTTGTCCTGAAGAACCAGTCTTTTTGGAATGTTAAGGTTGTTGAGCAGTAGAAGCAATTTGAACATCTGTAACTGGATTTTTATTCTTATCACCATCATCATCAATATCCTTATCCTTTGTC
This sequence comes from Apium graveolens, assembly GCF_009905375.1. Classification (NCBI taxonomy): domain Eukaryota; kingdom Viridiplantae; phylum Streptophyta; class Magnoliopsida; order Apiales; family Apiaceae; genus Apium; species Apium graveolens. The sequence goes on along the minus strand of NC_133648.1, from coordinate 74,947,498 downwards.
TAAATAGAATCTGGTGTACATTTTGTAGCAACTATCTTCTCCCCTTTTTGGCATCAGTATTTAAAAGAAGAGAAAACAGAGCATCCAGTTTGTCACCTATAGAAGAAACCTTATCTTCTAAGGAGGAAAGTCTAGAGGCCATGCTGTGTTGAGATTCAATAACATCTATGATAGTATTTTTCACACTTTTGAATTCAGCTGAGGTAGGTGTGTGAAGCATAAATTCTTCAATTTTCTCCTTCATAACAGCATGAGACTTCTTCATTTCATCAAGGTCAGAGTGAATTCCTTTAACAGAAATAGTGGAGGCCTTAAGATGCAACTTCAGATCAGGAGTTTAAATTTCATCATATGCACGATGAATATGTTACAGGCCAATGGCATATGAGATAGAAGTATTTGCAAGTTTCCATTTATAATCCCATTCTATCTGTCAAAAATGTTCAGCATCAACACTGTAATAAGAAGGATTTTCATTGAAGTGCGAAGAAGAACCAACATCGGACGTCTTAGATGCATCAATTGCAGTCTTAAGCTGAGCTGTGCCAGAATCATCTGCATCATTGTCATTATCAGAATCAGACAACCCATCAGAAGAATTTACAGAATCAGGCAGAATTGCCTTGCCTTTATCCAAATCATTTGCAAGAGAGGCATGTGGCTGATGAGATCCTGAGACAGAAACATGGTAACACCTAAATCTCTCTATTCTTTTCAAGTGATCTCATCACTTCTCACACAATATAATACTTTTAAGAGTAATATTATCCTCACAGAAGAAACTTTATAAGTAAAAAAACTTACAAGATTCTTGTCTCAAAGCTACCTCTCCTTTTTCCAGTACAGGAGACTGCCACTCAAATTTATTTTTTATGATTTTTTCACACAGTCTCACATAAAGGCTCAATCACACATTTAGCAAAGAAATAAGAGATGGCTGAGAAGAGTAGTATGCTTCTCATATAAATAGAGGTAACCTCAAAGAAGAGATTATTTATAATCATACAAACATGAGAATATATGAGGAAGTTAGCAATACATGAAGGTGAGTCCTCAAGTGGAAGTAAGGATAATGGAGGAACAAACAGCACATCCGGATGCTTTTACAAACTAGCAATTCATGGGAGATCATTAATAGTAACTAGTTCAGTTGAAGGATGAATCTCAATAGGAGTTGTTGTAATATTAGGATTTGATCTGTCAGGAGAAGGTGAGAGACCAGCATCAGTACTTTGAACTAATGGTTCTTGTGGAGTCCGAGAAATGTGAGCTACTTCAGCAATGCTTGGTGAAGGTTCTTGTGTGCTCTCTAAAAAAATAGGATCATTTATGATTGCATCCACCTTTGACAGTATCTCCTGATGTGTTTGCTTTTCCTGTAGTAGTTGAACAGAGTCAGCAAGAAGATCACTCTGAGCAATATTAACAATGATTTGTGCAGCCTCGTTGTCTGCATCTTCCCTTTGAGAAGATGGTTCTTGTGTGACTCGATGTATTGCAGTTGCTAAATTCCTTTGAGACTTAGGTTCTTGTGTACTGACATTCTTGAAAAGAGGATGAGTCTTCTTCTTCTTTCTGATTTATCCAACTACTTCTTCACTTTTTCTTTTCAACCGGCTCTTTGCAATTGTCTTGAGTTCAACATTTGCTTTAATTACTGGAAGCTTGTCGAGCAGAGCACTAGCATCAGTAGTTGGCTCCTTGGTTCCAGTAGTGTTAATAGAGTCATCACGATGTTGATAAATGGATTTCTTGATTTTTGACAAAGACCATATTGGCATCTGATCATCTGAGTCAGAATTATCATGTATGATCAGTCTTCTTTTCCTGACTAGAAAACAGTCTTCTTTCTTCTCACTCTCACTCAGTGAGGCTTGTTTAGCTTTCTGTTCTGATGTGACAGATTTCTTAAACAGCCTTTTTTTTGTGACAACTGATGTCTTTTGAGAGACAATAGAGGAGGCAAATTTAGAAGCTGGGTGTATTTGCTGTTTAGAAGAAGAAATGCGTGGGTTAGAAACAAGATGAGTGGTTTCTTGATTCTCAGCATCAGGAACTGTGACAGAGGTACCAGCATCAGGATTTGCAGGCATTTGTGTAGGAGTAGGTCTATTTCTTAACAGAAATTGCTTGACCTTTCTAGGAAAAAAGGGAGGTCCTGAAAATTTATTCTTTTCATCCCTTTTAATATGATCAGTGATAGCTTTTTCAGAAATTTGAAAAACAGGAAGTAATTCATCATCATCAAAAATAGCATTAGGGCATAGAAAATGAAAATCAGTTGTAGAAATCTAGTATACCCTATAACTCCTGAAGCATCTGCTCTCCTAGCAATTATGAATTATAGTATAGTATTACCATAATCAAAATTACCAGAGTAAAGAAGAGAGTACCCAATTTTCAGAGAAGTAGATGGAAGAGCATCAAAATTTGTTGTCTTATTCAAGAAACCCTACTGATGCAATCAAAGAAAAGGTTCTATTCTCTTTTTAGTTTAGTCCTTGCCATTTTTCCAATGGTTGTGATTTCTCCTTGATAGCCTAAAGTCCTTAGCATATCAAACAGTTGCTCAGTGGTATGAGTATAAGGAGCACCATCAAGGGCAGGCAAACTCAAGGCTTGAAGTAGAATATCATCATCAACTTCATATCTTTGGCCCTCATACTCAAAAAAAAAAGCCAGTGTTTGTTGAGTTAACCAAAGTTGTATTCCATACCTGCATGACAGCCCTGTATGACACCTTGACAGGATTCGTAAGAGCATACCCAATTGGACATTGAAGTAAAAAATCATGAATATCATGAAAAGATGATGGTAGATGCTGATGTGTAAGCAGAGCTAAGTAATTGTTAGTGTCAAATGTATTTCCATGAATGATTATGGTTTGGCTGAAAAGTGGTGAAACTTCAGATGGTGTCATGATGTGTATAGCTTGTGAGAGAGAATATAAGTGAGATGTACACAATGAAACTCTATGTATGATGATTTGTGTCACAGAATTTCTTCTGGTTTTATAACTTTACTTAATTTGACTTTGGACAGGTAACAATTACTGAGTAATAGAATTCGACGGTGGAGTAAATTGCGGAAGTAAAGATAAAATACATACAGATATGTCAAGACCCAACTGTAAAAAAAATTATCAGATAATCCACCATTAACAATTAATTAAGTGAGACACTTAATTGCAGCAATGAAACTACTCAAAAATTAATTATTACTAATAATATGAATTAGAACATGCTGACCTGTCATCAGTATTTGAGACCTCTATTCTGTCAGGATTTGACAAACCCAGGATATGTCGATTCAAATTCAACAGTTGTTTGTCAAAGTATCATAAATTATTAGCACACCACAATTTTAATCAAAATAATCATCAAGATATACATTTTAAGTAGATGATGTAAAGATTAACAGGCTTCAATAAGAACATTCACATGCATACATAGCGAAATAAGCATAGACTAAATCTTGCAATTAAAAGAAATTTTATTAATACATCAGAAGAGTACATTTCATGAAATTTATGGATTACATGCAAAAGAAGTTACAAGATAGTCCTAGTCTAAGAAGATCCTCAATAGTCTTAGTCAAAGAACTAAGGCTATTGATGTTGATTAGTTCTTCCTACTATTTATAAATAGCATAGCAAGACGGATGATCCGTTCTTGCTGAAGAAGAGCCTCTCACCGTGCTTCTTCCAAGCGATCAAGATGGAGATGATAATCCATCTCAAAGAATAGGAGATCTGTCTGAATCTCCTGTGGAACCAAGTTCCACACATCATCGGGAATGGTAGTGATTTGCCATTCCTGCTCCAGTCATCACAACTGAACTCTACGTTGAAGTTTTCAAAGTTCATGAACATGTTGACAAGAACCATTTTGTGATAGGAGAAAATAGTGAGAAATGAGAGAGAGAAGATCGTTTTGTGTGAGAATAGGAGATGATATGACTGAACTGAAATGACGGTTAAATAGCCAAAGGAATATTAAAAGACTGGGGGACTGATCAATTTATTAAGTGAAGAGTTAACTTAATGTTTTAACCAAAAGATGTCTTGTTAAGGCACGTCTCCCTAGACTGATTTGTAATGATGACGATGATATATCTATTCCTACATCCACATTTAGCAAATAAATTCACTTAATTCATTATGCATAAAATAAAATACATTAAATATTCCTGGCTTAATATCTAAAACAACATTTAGGACATATCAGGATTTGATCAATATACATCAGGATTTGATTAAATATAAATTAAAAAAATTTATTTGTCCCAACTAACCATACCAAGTTCATTTACAAGCTTTGTAAATATTGCTTCAGGTAATGCCTTTGTGAAGATATCAGCCAGCTGTTGATCAGTAGGAACAAAATGAAGCTCTATGGTTCCTTCCATGACATGCTCTCTTATTAAGTGATATCTGATACTGATGTGTTTAGTAAGAGAGTGTTGCACCGTATTTCTTGTCATAGCAATAGCACTTTGATTATCACAATAAATAGGAATTTTTGAAAATGATAATCCATAGTCCATGAGCTGATTTCTCATCCATAACAACTGAGCACATCAACTCCCAACTGCAATATATTAAGCCTCAACAGTTGAAGTAGAAATAGATTTCTGCTTCTTGCTGAACCATGAGACTAATCTGCCTCCCAAAAATTGACAGCTTCCTGATGTACTCTTCCTGTCTATTTTGCATCCAGCAAAATCAGCATCTGAATAACCACATAATGGAAAATCAGCTTCCCTTGCATACCAGAGTCCAAGTGAACAATACCCTTGAGGTATCTGAAAATTCTCTTTACTGCAATTAGATGTGGCTCCCTTGGATTTTCCTGAAATCTTGCACACAAATAAGTGGCAAACATAATGTCTGGCCTACTAACAGTTAGGTATAAAAGAGAACCAATCATACCTCTGTAGCTTGTGACATCAACTGTTTTACCTTCATGAGGATCAAGTTTTGTAGCAGTTGCCATAGGGGTACTTGTAGTTGCACTTTCTTGCATATTAAACCTCTTCAGTAGATTCTTTCTGTACTTGGACTGATTAATATAGATGCCATTATCAGTCTGTTTAATTTGTAAGACTAGGAAATAGCTCATCTCCCCCATCATACTCATTGGATATCTTGATTGCATCAACTTTGAAAACTTATCACACAGTGTTTGATTAGTTGATCCAAAAATGATATCATCCACATAAATTTGAACTAAAAGCAAATCTTTACCTTTATTCAGATAAAATAATTTTTTATCTATTGTACCTCTTTTGAATCCACTTTCAAGTAGAAACTGAGCAAGGGTTTCATACCATGCTTTAGGTGCTTGCTTCAGTCCATAGAGTGCTTTATCAAGTCTATAAACATAGTCAGGATGTTTAGGATCCATAAATCCTGGTGGCTGTTCAACATAGACTTCCTCTTCAAGTTCTCCATTGAGAAATGCACTCTTGACAGCCATCTGGAAGACTTTAAACTTCTTGTGAGCAGCATATGCCAAGAAGATTCTGATTGCTTCCAGCCAAGCAACAGGAGCAAATGTCTCATCATAGTCAATACCTTCCTGTTGGGAATAACCTTTAGCCACCAATCTTGCCCTGTTTCTTATGATTGTTCCATCAGAATCAGTCTTATTTCTAAAGACCCACTTTGTACCTACAATTGACCTGTTCTTAGGTCTAGGCACCAGCTTCCATACTTCATTTCTTTCGAACTCATTCAATTCTTCTTGCATAGCCATGACCCAATATGCATCCTTGAGTGCATCTTCTACTTTCTTTGTCTCTTCTTTTGAAAGTAGATTATGATATAAACATTCATTCTGAGTTGCACTTCTTGTCTTTACACCATCATCAGGATTTCCAATTATCAGATCAGGAGTATGATCTTTAGTCCATTTTCTAGCACTGGGAAGTGTCCTTCTGGAGCTAGATGCTCCCCCTGAATTGTATGCCTCATCAAATGCATTTGAGTCTCCCCCTGAATCTGTTGTGTTATCTCCTGATGAAATATTGGGACTTGACTCATGTTCATCTGATGTTGAATCAGTATTGGATTATGAGAAATTAGATTGAGAAGAACCTTGAGTTGATTCTTCAGTGTTAGTACCATCAGCTAACCCTTGTTGTTTCTCCCCCTCAACATGTGCAGGTTCATTAGTACAATGATTACCTTCAGAATCTGAAGGAGTGTTAGGATTTGGATCATCAAGATTGACAGTTCATCAGAGTTTGATCCAAATTCTAATAATGCATTTTCATTTGCAAAGATTAGACTTTCATGAGTATCTTCTGTAAAACCAGGAATCTTCTTATCATCAAAAGATAAATTTATGGAGACAACTACAGTGTTTATTCTCAGATTGAAAACTCTGTATGCTCTTGATGGTGAGTATCCAACAAAAATTCCTTCATCAGCTTTTGATTCAAACTTTCCTAGCTGATCAGTATGAGTTCTCAAAACAAAGCACTTTACATCCTAATACATGAAGATGTTTGAGATTGGGCTTTTTTTCTTTCAGCATATGATAAGGAGTAACACCATGTTTGTTTATCAGAGTGATATTCTGAGTATAACATGATGTGTTTACTGCTTCAGCCCAAAAGTAAGTGGGTAGTTTTGCTTCTTCTAGTAGAGTTCTGCCAGCTTCAATCAAAGTTCTGTTCTTCCTCTCAACAACACCATTTTGTTGAGGTGTACCAGGAGCTGAGAATTGTTGTTCTATGCCTTTGTACTTGCAGAATTCCTCCATTTTTGAATTCTTGAATTCAGTGCCATTATCACCTCTCAGAGTTTTCACTTTATGAGTGGATCCATTTTCAATTTGCCTTATGTGGTCCAGAAGAATTTCTGGAGTTTCATCCTTCCTGTGTAGAAAATAAACCCAAGTATATCCAGTGAAATCATCAACAATTACGAGTGTGTACCTTTTTTTGTTGATGGGCATTATGTTCACTGGTCCAAAGAGGTCCAAGTGTAGCATGTGATATGGCTCAGAAATAGAGAATTTTGTTTTGCTTTTGAAAGATACTCTTCTTTGTTTGGACTTTTGGCAAGCATCACAAAGACCATCAGATGAGTATAGTATATTTGGTAATCCTCTTACAAGCTCCTTCTTGGTAAGTTCATTGATTGAATTGAAGTTAAGATGTGAGAGCTTCTTATGCCAGTTTCAACTCTCATCTACTGATGCCTTAGAGATCAGGCAAGTAGCTTCCTTCTCAAGACTTTCATGTAGCCTTGCTTCATATATGTTACCATGTATGTATCCTATCAAGACAATTTTCTTTGACTTGTTATGAACAACTTCACAGTGTGAGTCATAGAATACCACATAATAACCCCTGTCAGTGATTTGACTGATGTTTAGAAGATTATGCTTCAGTCCGTCCACCAGAGCTACATTCTCTATTGCTACCTTTCCAATTATCAAGTTGCCATATCCCAGAGTATGTCCTACATTTCCATCTCCATAAGATACATCTAGGCCAGACTTCTTCTCAAATTCTGACAGTAGGGATTTATTTCCAGTCATGTGTCCTGAACATCCACTATCCAAGACAAGTGTATTTTTCTTGTTACCTTGCAATCAGAAGAATAATTAATTAGAAGGATTTTTAAGGACCCACTCTTGTTGGGCCCTCTTTTTGGATAACTTAAGCCTTTGTGTGTCAGGAGTACTTCTAACAGTTTTTCTTTTATCAGGATTTATCTTGTCAGAAGCAAATTTAGTAGAACCAAAAGAATTAAGCACACAAGCAACTTTATTAAATTTAGGCAAAGGTTCATAATAGTTGTGATATAGCTTATGATAAGAACTACAAGTATAAATCAAATGCCAACTACTACCATAATGAAAACAAGGATTTTGTGGTTTATAAAATACTGATCTACCCCTAACATTAGACTCAGGAATAGCAGTTTTCAATTTCTTACTCCTCCTGCAATCAATAGCAAGATCATTAGTATTTCCCCAGTTAAAACAAGTTTTTCTTGGAGCATTGGGAACAACCTTGTAATTTGAATCCTTAGAAATACCTTGCTTACCATTCCTGTTTCTTTTAGGACTTTTTACTTGAGGTTTGTCAGTAACCTCAGATAATTTCTTCTTCAATTGTCTTGCTGACAAAAGTCCTATGTTTTTTTCTTTCTTAATAGTCTTAATGGTTTCCTTGCTTTCCTTTCTTTGAGATTTATTACTTAGCAATTTTTCTTGTGATACTGATATTGAACCCTTTTCAAAGGTGGATTAGGGTTCATCAGCTTCAGAAAAGATAAACTTGACAAGAGTCTTAAGGGAAATTTTATTTTCAGTGCCAACATCTTTAACTCCATCTTTATAGCCTAGGAATTCTTTCCAGTTTTTCTTTGAGATCATCTCATGAACCTTTTTTCCTGAATCAGTCCAGGCTTTAAGGGTTTTTCTCTCATCTTCTAAATCATTTTCTAACATTCTGTATCTAGCCTCAAGGATCTTTACTGTATGTTTAGCTCTCTCACATTCTTTCTTCAAATCAATATGATTTATTAAGTCAGACTCTAACTGTACATTCCTAGATTTTAAGATCTCAATTTCAGTTTCAAGTCTATCATTTTCTAGAGTCTTATTCTTAAAATTACCATGCGGAGATTGAATAATAGACTTCAACTCAGATATTTCTTCAGTATCAAAAGAGAAGAAAGAAGTTGGTACCTTAGACTTAGAGGAAGCAGGATCATCAAGGCTAGCCATCAATGCATAGCATGTGTCTTCATTTTCAGAATTAGAGGAATCCATCCAATTCTTGCTTGATGTGATCAGGACTTTGTTCTTCCCATTATCATGCTTTATTTTCTTGCACTCTATAGCGAAGTGACCAGGTTCATCACAGTTGTAGCACTTGATTTTTGTCCTGTCTACCTTTCCAGCTTTAGAGTCCTTTCCATCTCTTCTTCCAGTTGACTTCCTTTCACCTCCAGTGAACTTCTTTCTGAAGCTTCTGTTGCTCTTAGACTTCCTGAATTGCATCCTCCTGAAGCCCTTAACCAGCAATGCAGCTAATTGCATAATGTCAGAATCTGTCATGTTCTCATCAGATTCAGAATCAGAATCATCATCGGGATTTGATGATGAATCATCAGTATCTGATTCTGGCAAATTGTTCTTCTTTCTTACAACTCCAATAGACTTTTCTTTTGAAGCTTTATCATTTACTTTTCAAGCAACTGACTTCCCTTTGCTGCTTTTTCTCTCTTTCCTTTGCTGGACTTCCAAATCATGTGTTCTCAGCATGCCATACACTTCATCCAGAGTAATTATTTCCAAATCATACTGATGTCATATGATTGAATTCTGAGTCTCCCATTCTTCACTCAATGCTCTCAGAAACTTGGTGTTTGAATCCTCTCGATCATACACCTTTCCCACCAAAGACAGATTGTTGAGCAGGGTCAGAAATCTGTCATAGATGTCAGTGAGACTTTCACCAGGCTTGGCCTCAAAGTGTTCATATTCTTGAATCAGAATAGCCCTTCTATTCTTCTTGATGGCCATGGTTCCTTGACATTGAGTTTCAAGAGCATCCCAGATCTCTTTAGCAGTCTTATAGGCTATAACCTTGTTTGACATCACAAAATCAAGACTTTTATGCAAAATGTTTCTTACCTTTGCATCTTTCAGCACAACTACTTTCTCTTCTGGTGTCCACTCACTCTTCTCCTTTAGCTGATAGTGTTCAGCAACAGTAGGAGTTGCAGGCACTAGTTTTGTTGGCATGTAGGGTCCATCATTAATCATATCGAAATAATTTGGATCTGTAGCTTCGAGGTGCATGAGTATCTTCACCTTCCATGTAGGATATTCAGTCTTTTAAGAATGGGAATTTTAATACTTTCAAACTTGTTTAGAGACATGTTTAGATCGTTTCTGATTGTAAGTTTATCAGTGTGCTGAGCAGTAAAGATATAATTGTTTAAGGGGGTTGGATACAATTGTATAAATATTTCAAACAAGTAATAAAATATAACAACTTTTTATATATCTGATAAAAACTGTTACAAAACTCTCTCAAGAAATACTGACGTTCTTGAGAGCTGCTAGGTCGAATGATACTCGAGATCGATACACTATGTGATGACCTAAACTGTGTTTATATATTACACAGCTACAACTAATCAATCTGAGATATGCATTATCAAAAGCTAACTGAAACTGATACATATCTTCAAATGAATAGATAAAGTCCTATAACTCAGACGTAAAAGATATCTACTCCACAATACAAGGAACAGAACAAATCTTCTAAGCTGACTGTCTTCAAATACTGATGACATCCAAATACTGATGATGTGTCATATCTTGATGACACATCAAATACTGATGACGCCCGAACAGCTAGATCCTGAGCTTCTTCTGATCATTGAGAATTCAATATGTAACAAGACCAACATTCAAGTGTCTATTGTGGGCTATGGAGAATACCAGCTTCTACACCACACTTGATATGTTGTCATATCCTGTCTTTCTGCAGGTGAAGGCCCTCACTATATAATCAAACAAGAAAGACCATTCCTTCCTCAGGTTTGTTCTATTCAAACTTGCTAGGTTGATTCTTCCACCATAGTTTATGAAATCCATGAACTCAGCTAGCTCATCCTGTGTTGGCACCTCCACCAGATTTTCAGTTAGAAGAACCAATGTTGCATTCACATCTAGCTCATTGAACTCTATTTATTGGCCTCCAATTGAGCAAGTCACCACCATAGATACAGAGTTGTCATGCATAAATGTTCTTACTATAGATGTTGTCCAGAACTCATGCAGGACATCCAAGTACAGGATTGGGTTAGCAGTTAAAGCACCTGCATGATAAGATACAGACAAAAACTTGAAAAACCCCTTGAAACTATCAGGAGCTTGGTTAGCATCAGTGAAAACAAGGTAGTTGGTTCCATTCTTGGGGATTTCAGCTCTAACATTGTTGACTGCCATTGTTGTTGAGTAAGAGAGAATGGAAATGAGAGAGAAAGAGCTTGAAACGAGAGAGAAAACGGTTTGAATTTGAAAATTAGGTCACTTAGAGTTCTCGAAGGCGTAAAGAGCTGTATGTCGAGATGTCTAGGTATTTAGAGTAAAAACTAAATGACTTGTCGAGAACTCAAAATAATCGCTTGGAATTTGCTTATCGAGAAGTCATATTAAGAGAATAGATATGTATCGATATATCATTTTCTAGACTCTTATCGAGAACTAGAAAAAGACTTATCGAGATGTCAAATAAATATCCAATTTGTCCTAAATGGACTGAATTATTTCTAATTTCTATCTAAACAAATCAAAATAAAATCAGAATAATTTTATCAAGAGTATTTTACCAAAATAATTTATCAAAATAAATTATATCATTTCTGAGTTATTTATAAGTCTAAAATGTATGCTTGTAAAGAACTATGTTATTTAATACTTATAGAGAACTCTACAATGACTTATCGATAAGTCATAACAAAGCATATCGAGAAGTCCCTCGAGAAATCAGAAAATTGACTTATCAAAAACTCACTCGAGAAGTCTTAAAATGACTTGTCGATAAGTCAATTAGACTTATCGAGAACTCGGTTCTCTATATATTTTGATCACTTTGATTCTGCCTTGTGCTAATTTTACATATTGAAAAATGAAAATTAACATTTTGACAGTTTTCTTATAATTTGAATAATTACAAGCTAAATGAAAATAAAATGAAAAATAAATATACAGAGAAATCTGAAATATTTATAGTTCATATTTCAGTTAATTTCCAATTAATCAGATGAATTTTGATTTATTAGAAATTAATGTCTAGCAAAATATTTAGCTGAGTTCTTGCCTTTAGGATGAAGAATTTAACATACCAATTTCACCTACAAGTCAGGTGAAGGTTGCTTCATCCAAAGGTTTAGTAAAAATGTTAGCTAACTATTTTCCAGTTGGAACAAAAATTAGCTCAATGGTACCATTTGCAGCATGTTCTATGATAAAATGGTACCTTACATCAATGTGCTTTGTTCTAAAGTGATTAACTGGATTAGCCACAATAGATATAGTATTAGTATTGTCACACATAATTGGAATTTTATGTAACACTAGGCCATAATACATTAGCTAATTTCTAATCCAAAGCACTTGAGCACAACAACTTCCAACGTCTATGTATTCAGCCTCAGCAGTGGAAGTTGACACAGATTATTATTTCTTGCTATACCGGGATACAAGTCTTTGTCCAAGAAACTGACAGCTTCCACTTGTGCTCTTTCTGTCAACCCTGCATCCAACAAAATTTGCATTTGTGTATCCAATAGCTTCAAAACCAATTCCCTTAGGATATCATAATCTCAAGTTTGGAGTTCCCTTCAAATATCTGAAAATTCTCTTTACAGCCATCAAATGTGATTCTTTTGGATTTGCTTGAAATCTTGCACACAGGCATGTTACAAACATGATTTCTGGTCTACTTGCAGTTAAGTACAACAAGAAACACTTAGCAAAAAAAAGTACAACAAAGAACCAATCATTCCTCTATAGCTTGAGATATCTACACTTTTGCCCTTTTTATCTTCATCCAATTTTGTAACTGTAGACATAGGTGTAGTTGCAGGTTAACAATGAACCATACCAAACTTATCCAATAAATCTTTGACATACTTAGTTTAGATGATGAAGATTCCATCACTTCTTTGACTGAATTGAAGTCCAAAAATGTAACTCAATTCTCCCATCATACTCATTTCATATTCACTCTGCATAAGCTAGGAGAATCTTTGACAAAGCTTTTCACTTGTAGAACCAAAGATAATATCATCCACATAGATCTGAGGATCATATCACCAATATATTTCTTATAGAAGGGAGTCTTGTCAATAGTACCTCTAGTGAATCCATGCTTGATCAAGAATTCTGACAGTGTGTCATACCAAGCTTTAGGTGCTTGTTTTAGTCCATAGAGAGCCTTGAGTAACTTGTATACAAAATTTGGAAATTCTGGATCTTCAAAGCCAGGTGGCTGTTGCACATAAACTTCTTCTTCCAACTCACCATTAAGGAATGTACTCTTCACATCCATTTGAAACACCTTGAAATTGGAGTGTACAGCAAATGCAAGAAAAATCCTTATTGCTTCAAGTCTTGCAACTGGAGCAAAGGTCTCATCATAATCAATTCCTTTCTCTTGTGAGTAGCCTTTTGCAACCAACCTTGCTTTGTTTCCGGTGACAATTCCATTTTCATCCATTTTGTTCCTGAACACCCACTTTGTTCCAATTATACTTAAGTTCTTTGGTGCAGGAACCCATTTCCAAACTTTGTTTCTCTCAAACTGATTTATCTCTTCTTGCATAGCAGATATCCAATCAGGATCAAGAACGGCTTCCTCAGTTTTCTTAGGCTCAACTTGAAATAGAAAACATGCAGGAAGACATTCATTTACAGTTGCACTTCTAGTCCTCACTCCTGCATTGGGATCACCAATAATTGAATATGCATTGTGACTCCTATCCCATTTCCTTGTGTGAGTTTGCTGACTTGTGTTTTCTACTACTTCTTCATTATTGGTATGACTTCCAGAATTTTCTCCTCTTTCTCCCCCTGAGTTTCAGGTGTTTGAGATGAGCTTCCATTCTCATGATTCACTTGATCAGTAGACTCTTCATCAATTCTGTGATTTGTGTTGACTTCAGCTTCATCCTCAGAATCACTGTCGATTTTGAGATTTTCAAATTGTAGGGTCTCAGTTTCATTTTCACTAAGGCATTCTAAGCCTGGACATTTGTCATCATCAAAAGTAACATCTGTGCTTTCCATAATTTTCTTCTGTTCAATTACATAGACTTCTTATGCAGTTCTCTCCAATGAATATCTCTAAAAAATTGCTTCAAAAACTTTAGAGTCAAATTTTGCTACATATTCAGATTTGTCCTTTAAAACATAATACTTGCTTCCAAACACATGACGATGCTTCATAGTAGGCTTTCTTTTAGAAAAGATTGAGTAAGGTGACTTGCCAAGATTCTTGTTGATGAGATATCTGTTTTGAGTGTAGCATGCAGTGTTCACAGCTTATTCCCATAAACTTGTTGGCAACTTTGCATCTTTTAGCATTTTTCTAGCAGCCTCTACTAGTGTTCTATTCTTTCTCTCAACTACCCCATTTTTCTGAGGTGTTCTAGCAGCTGAGAATTCTGGAACAATGCCCTTGTCTTTGCAGAATTCAGTTAAGGTTGCATTCCTGAATTTTGTTACATTATCACTCCTCAATCTTTTCATATAATTCTGATCTTCAGCCTACTTCTCAACCTTCTTGATGTGTTCAATTATAATGTGCGGAGTCTCATATTTGGAATGCATAAATTCTACCCATGTATATCTTGAATAGTCATCCACCATCACAAGTGCATATCTCTTTCTTGAAATTGACAGGACATTAACTGGTCCAAACAAGTACATATGAATAAGTTGCAACGGTGCACTTATAGAATTTACAGTTTTACTCTTGTGACTTGATCTTTTCATTTTTCCCTTTTGACAATCATCACATACTTCATTTCGAACAAATTCCAGATTAGGCATGTCTCTCACTAACTATTTTTTTACTAGAGTATTGATTGCCTTAAAATTCAAGTGAGATAGTTTCTTATGCCATAGCTTGCTTTGTTCTACATATGCCTTGGTATAGAAGCAATAAATTCCATCCTCATTTGTTGAGTCTAAGTCTACAACAAATAAGCTTCCCTTCCTTGCTCCTTTCCGATCAATTTCACCAGTCTTTTTGCTAATAAAAGTGCATTCTCCTTTGTCAAATGATACTTTGAATCATTTGTCTGCAAATTGACTAACACTAAGGAGATTCACTTTAAGACCAGCTACCAGTGCTACATCTCCAAAGATAATATTTTCAGAAATCAATTTGACATATCTCATTGTGAAACCTTTGTTGTTGTCTCCAAAAGTCAGTTATGGGTCAGCCTTCTCCTCAAACTGTGATATCAGGGCCATATCACCTGTCATATGTCTTAAGAATTCACTGTCTATGATCCATATGACTTTCTTCCCTTTGCCCTGCACACAATGAGGATTAAGTATGTTTAGCAACCCAGGCAGTGTTGGGTACTTTCTTCTTGTTAACAAAATGAGTAGAAATAGAATGAGTTATTTCAGAAAGAATAGTGTTTATGGACTTTTTTGCATTCTCCCTTTTTGATGCAGACCGAATATTTACTTCTTTGAGGTCTATTCTCAGCTTATGACAGCTTTTCATCACTTTCAAGTTGCAAGGGATGCAATCAAACTTGTCACATAATGAATAAGGATCATTTGCATTTGCTTCATTGTACTTGCATGCTCCTTCTACTGGCTTGCTAAAAACCTTTTTACAAAGGTGAGTTAGATGATTTACAGAGCCACATCTTTAACATTATTTCCTTGGAGCATCTGCAATAAATGCAAAGTTGTTACTTTTGTTTATCATAATCTTCTCATTTCTATTCTTTTTCTTCTTTCTTGCATCTTCAGTTTTTACTTCCTTGACAGGTGTCTTAATATCTTGGTTGACCATGGGCTTCTTTTTAACTTTGGAAGATGGAGTTGTTTCTGCATTTTTCTTTTCATTGTCTTCATCAACAATTTCTTGCTTTATAATCAACTCTTTTTTACTGAAGTCTACTTCACATGCCTTGAACATAGGTGAACCACCCTTTCTCAGCATAGTTGGGACATCTTCATTTTCAGTTGCTTTTCCTTTACCACCTACAGCTTTCTTGTTTCTATTCAAAGCATCATTATCAGGATCAATAACTATGTTAGCATATGGCTTGTTCTTCTCATGGTACTAACCAAACAACTCAGATGCATTCCTGAAAGACTTTAAATTTACTTCATTCCTTTCCAGCTTCTCCCTCAACACAGCTTCAATTCCAGCAGCACACTTCAGCTTATTTTTCAGATATTCATTTTATTGCTTGACTGACTCAAGCTCCACAAGCAGCAAATCCAGCTTTTGCGTCTCACTCTCAAGTTTTTCATTGGCTTTTGTGAGGCTACTGACTTCCTCAGTAGCTGCTACCAAGCTAGTGTGTATATGAAACATCTCCACACTCATCTTTTCCACAGTCTCCTTATATTGACTAGCATTTAAATCAATAGTGGTTAGAGTTGGTACCTTGAATTTTGAAGTGGATGCTTCTCCATGCTCAAAGGCCATTAGTGCATAGTTTCCTACTTCTTCATCCTCATCATCATTATCAATGTCATCCCAACTCTTTCCTTCTGCAATATAGGCTTTTCCAGACTGTTTCTTCAAGAGAGCTTCATACTTTGCTTCCAATTCCAACTAAGCTTTATCCTTCTTCACCTTTTTGGGCTTTCTGCATTCAGTAGCAAAGTGACCTAACTTATCACAGTTGAAATACCTTATCTTTGATTTGTCCATAGATCCTGTTTTGTAGCCTCCTTTGCTAGCTGAATTGTACTGAGCTTTTGGTTTCCAATTATTGCTGCTAGAAGATTATCCCTTGCCTTTGAAAAACCTTGGCTTCTTGACTCTTATGTTGGAAAATTTCCTAGCCAAGTAAGCCATGGATTGGTACATTTCATCTAGATCTTCCTAGGTGTAATATTCATCTTCCTCCAGCTCCAATACAACTTGCTTCTGAGGTCCTTTGTTCTTTTGTTTCATAGCTTGAATCATTGGAACTTGATCATCTTGCTCATCTTTACTTTCTTCTTTATCATGAACAATCAAAGCACTTGAACCATCAACAACATGTCCATGATGTGCTTTTAATAATTTTCTTTGCAACATTTTAAGTTCATAAGTTTTCAAGATTCCATATAGAACTTCCAAAGTCATTATGCTTAGATCTCTTCCTTCTCTAATAGCTGATATTTTCTGTCCAAGATGGTCAGGAAGAGCTAGCAGGCACTTTAGGTTAACCTCCCCAGCTTCATAATATTTATCATGTAGTTGCAAGTCATTTATCAATTTATTGAACCTCTCAAAAACTTCAGTAATTCCTTCTTTTGGTTTAGCCATAAACCCCTCATACTGAGAAACCGGAATCCTTATTTGGTTTAACCTAACTTTCTCTGTTCCTTCACACAGGATCTCTATCTTCTCCCAGATCTTTTTGGCTGTGTCATAGTTGACAATGTTATTGTACATTACATTGTCAAGTGACTCTATTATAATCAGCTACAAGCCACTATCCAGAGAGACTTTTTCCTTTTCAAGTTCAGTATATTCTAAAGGATCTTTAGGAGCATAATGTGCAGGAATGACCATGTCTCCATCTGTAGATTCATCAACTCTTACCATGGGGTGAAAGGCCCATTCTTGAGGATCTGAACATATAATGGTTGGCCATCCTTATGAACAACATCATTTTCTTTTTCCATAATGTGTAGTTAGATCTATCAAAGGTAGGGATTTTGATACTGTTGAACTTCTGTGTATTCATTCTTCCAAGATCTTTAATCTGTTTGCTTTCAGATTTTGCTCTGATATCACTTGTTGGGTAATAAATACAACACAGGGGGGGTGAATGTATTTTAGGATTATTTTTAAGCTTTTTGAAATGTTATGGATGTGGTGAATAAAGTAGTCTAACTTGTAGAGATAAAGTGTTTTAACAGAAATAAGAAAACATGCACACGAACACGCCATCTTCAAAACTTACTTAATTTTATGTTAAAATCAAGTATGTCTTGCTACAAATTTCTGGGTTCTTTGATAAAGAACTCAGCTTCTTTCTTGAGAGGGTTACAAGAATTTTAGATCTATTTGTTACAACTAAAACAAAGCATCCGGTGTTTACTTTATAGAACAGTAAACACAGGTTTTACACAGCATGTAATAGCATGTACTAAACCCTACTTTAAGTTAACTAAAACTTTCTATTTCTGGCTTGGTGTATCTTTGCAAATCGTGCATGTCTATGACTTTACTTAATCAGTTAATCTTGGCCTTTGATCTTGTACTCTTCAAACTGCTTTTTGTAGACCTTTCAAATCAGTGATTGATTTGTTTGTTGATTGATAATCTTGGATCTTTAACTGGTCTGCATTTTGTACTTTGAGTTTTACATCGAGATCTCCAGTTTGAACTATAGAGAACTGACATCTCAATAAGTATAATGACTTATCGAGATCTCTTAGTTCTCTACAAGTGTTTTGACTTATCAAGGTCTCTGAGTTCTCAAATGTGAGCTTGACTTATCAAGATTTCTGAGTTCTTGAATGTGAACTTGACTTGTCGAGATCTCTTAGTTCTCGAATGAGCTTGGCTTGTCGAGGTCTTCAAGTCTTTGCATGTAGAATCAACCTGTCGATATCTCTAATCTTCATATCTTTATTTTGGCTTATCGATATCTCTGAGTTCTTTAATACAGAAATGACTTGTCGATATCTCCAATCTTCATATCTTCACTTTGTCTTGTTGATATCTCTGAGACTTCTCTATAAGTTATTTTTGACTTATCGATAAGTCATTCTGGAGTTCTCGAATGACTAGTCTATATGACCTGATCTGCGACTTGTAGATTTCTTGACTTAGAATGTTTTTCTCAAAATAGATTTATTCAACTCCAAGCTTCTTCACACTTTCTCCGAGGCATGGTCTTCTTCTAGAGTTTATTCTTAGGCTTGAGACTGTTTACAGAAAAATACTCTAGTCTAATCTATTTACACTTTTAAAGAATCAAGTAATATAATAAAAAATATAAACTTAGATTATCATACAACTTACTTAGGGCTGTCAATTTAACTTAGTATTGTTATAGTACATGCATGTCTTGTACAACAGGCCATTGAGATGGGAGAATTGGACATAAATTATAATCCATGAACGGCGATAAAAGCTCAGGCCTTGGCTAACTTCGTGGTTGAATGTACCATCTCCAACCAAGAAGTCGGGGGGCAGGGAGATACCGAACCGCAGGGCATGGAGGGAAAAGAATGTAATGAAGGAGGACAGAATAGGGACAAGGAATTCTGGGTTCTCTATTTTGACGGAGCATCAAAAACAAATTCGAGTGGAGCAGGGCTAGTTTTACAAAGACCCGATGGATTTTTGATTGAATATGCTATGATGTTAGACTTTCCAACTACAAATAATGAAGCCGAGTATGAAGCTCTGATAGCAGGCCTTGGCCTAGCAGGAACGTGGAGAGTTAAAAACTTGAAAGTTTGTGAGGACTCGAAACTGGTGGTATCCCAGGTCAAGGGAGAGTTTGAAGCAAGGGATGAAACCATGTATGTACGCTTAGTGAGGGCCGTGATGACTCAGTTTGATGAATGCCATATTGAGCACATTCCAAGGGAAGAAAATGCTAAGGTTGATGCGCTGTCCAAGTTCGCTTCGTCAGAAGTAGAAAAAAGTTATGGGAGCGTATATTTTCGTGTTTTAAAAACACGAAGTATAGATGTAAAGTTGGTTACCCCCATAGGGTTTGGATGGTCATGGATAGATCCCATTAAGGCTCATCTACAAACCGGATGGCTTCTTAGTGATGTCATGGAAGCAAGAAAAGTGTCTGTAAGAGCCTTATTAAGATATTCTATGATCGATGGGATTCTTTACAAACGATCGTTCGTAATTCCTTATTTAAGATGTCTAAGGCTAGATGAGGCTCAAATTGCTTTGGAAGAAGTACATGAAGGTATATGTTGCCAAAACTTGGGGGCAGGGCCTTAGCCCACAAAATTGCCCGCTTAGGCTTCTATTGTCTAGAAATGATGGACGATGCCAAAGAATATGTGAAGAGATGTGATCGTTTTCAGAAACATGCCCCAATAGTAAGGAAACCTCCCGAAATGCTCACTTCCATAAATTCCCCAATCCCATTTTCTATGTGGGGAATGGATATTCTCGGGCCTTTACCAATGGCCACTGCTCAAAGGAAGTTCTTGATTGTAGCGGTTGATTACTTTACCAAGTGGATTGAAGCTAAGCCCTTGGCAAAGATTACGATTAGCCAAGTCGCTCAGTTCCTGTGGGAGAATATTATGTGTAGGTACGGGATTCGGCGAATCTTGGTGACTGACAATGGAACACAATTCAACAATGAGGAGTTCAGGAAGTATTGTTAAGAGAATGAAATTGACTTGAGATTCACTTCTGTTGCTCACCCTCAAGCTAGTGGGCAAGCAGAGGTTGCAAATTGGATCATTCTAGATGGGTTAAAGAAGGGAATTGAAAAGTCCAGAAATAATTGAGTGGATGAAATACTGCCAATACTTTGGGCTTACAGAACTACATGTAGAGTCACAACAGGAGCAACGCCCTTCATGTT
The DNA here is from genome assembly GCF_009905375.1 of Apium graveolens. NCBI lineage: Eukaryota > Viridiplantae > Streptophyta > Magnoliopsida > Apiales > Apiaceae > Apium > Apium graveolens. The sequence continues at coordinate 74,927,187 of NC_133648.1, read as the reverse complement.
AGCATATGGAGCAGAAGCAGTTGTACCAGTAGAAATATCACATTCGTCCCCAAGGATCCAAGCATTCAACACTGAGGAAAATGAGGAGGGGAAAAGATTAGCCCTGGATTTAATAGATGAAGTACGAGATGCAGCGCACACAAAGATTGTGGAATATCAGAAAAAGCCTCTTTTTACTACCACCGGAGGGTGAAAGAGAGATTCTTCAAGCAAGGAGATTTGGTCCTAAGAAAGGTGGAAGCTTCTGGAGTAGGGCGGAAATGAAAGCTCATCCCAAATTGGGAAGGTCCATACAAGGTTAAGAGTGTTCAAGGAAGATGATCTTACAAATTAGAGACCATGGACGGAGAAGAAGTACCTCGGACTTGGCATACTCAAAACACGAAGATTTACTACATATAGTTCGTACTTATTAAGATGGTAACAAGGTTCAAAAGCACCGTGAAACTTTGTTTGCTTAGGGTTTTATATCTCAATTTTAGTAGGATTTACATTCTAGTTTGTGATTATCATGGTTGGACCCATTTTATATAAGGTTTTGAAAAACCAGGGTATATATTCTTAAGTTGAAGTTATTTCAAACTTTGAAGAGCCAAGTTATGATAATGCTTTGTTTACTTAGCAGAATTCGTGCTTTGATGAACAGAGTAATAAATAACAAAAGAAAGAGAAGTTCATGAATTCTTCTATTATAGGAATGCCATAAGCAGCATTTGCAAGTCTGTCATTTTCATTTATTTTTCAGTCTTGTTCCCATTATTCAACGCATGACTCTTAGAACTATGTGGTTCAGTTTGCTAATCAATCCAAAAAGCATCTAAAACTTAAAAATAAAGCTATAAAAGGCAAGCAAATAAAGCAAGGGAAATAACATAAATAAAACCCCGAAGGGTAACAAGGTTAAAGTATAATAAGTTAATACAAAGAAAACCACGATGGGATAATAAGAAAAGGAAACTAATCCAAATCCTTAAATAAATCATCATCATTCCCCTATCAGTAGTAGTAGGTGGAGGGAGAACGAGCCCGTCTTTCATAGGAGTACGTCTCGAGAAGGAGAAGCTGTGGCCTCAGCAGAATTAGTAGGAATGGGAGAAGGTGGAAGGTCCTCGAAAGGAGACCCTTGCCCAAGAATAGGAGGCACTGGGTAAGCCGCAAGAGTCACCTATGGCACCTTCTTCCCAATATCTCCCACAATCTGCTCCCAGCAGGTGGCAAAAGTAATAGAGAAGTTAGCATCATACTCAGCATTCAGGACCTCTTGAAAGTCCTCTGATGCCTTGTAGTCTGCTATCACCTCGTCTCGCCCCCTATGAACATCCAACTCCAGCCAACGAACTTTTTCCTTTTCCTCAGCTAACTCTCTTTCCACCTCCTGAAAGCGAGTAAAATTGGCCTCTAAAGCCTTGAGGTACCTATCTCTGACCCTCTCGGTGTTAGTCAGACTGGCTCTCACCTCCCTCAGGTTATAAAGGGCAGCCTGAAGGTAGGTGTTCATCTGCCAAAGATATATTTTAACACAAGTAGCTCTATGTGTAAAGGAAAAGCAAAAAACACTAAATAGGGGGAAATAGAAACTTACTGAAGCCACTGCCTGGGAACCAAGGCGCTCAATCTGAAGATCATCAGATGACTCCACGATCTCAGCCCGATCACGAGGTGTTACCACACTCTCGGACCACACGGAAGCCGCTTCGGAACTCCCTACGATGGTGTCCTTTCTCTGTAGGCCCCGGGTCACAGTAAGGCTAGTGTCCTCATCAAGGATGAGAGGCCTCTTGGATATAAAAGTGGGAACAACCTCTGTAATAGTGACCGAAGGGTCGTCACCAATCCTCACCCGCTTTCGCTGTGGGTTTCAACTGCGGAGCCGCGAGAGGCGCGGGACTCCCTTTTCTTGAAAATGGAGTTCAAAGATGCCTTAGCTGCAAAAGATGCAAAAAAATATTAAAAAAGCAATGATGCATGAAAAATAAATAACGAAGTTAAAAAGGGGAAAGAGATACCCTCGGGACCCAGGCCGCTTAGACCTAAATTTTATAAATTGCCCTCTAAAAGAATGAGAGCACAATGGTGCAAGTTATCAGCTGTTATGGCCTTGATGGCCTCATCTTCATTTATCCCCGATTTTAAATCTCTTAAAGACCCGTCTACGCTTTTAGAGAAATTGGGCATGAAATAATGGTCCCCACCCACCTCGGCGTCCATATATACATAAAACTACTCATCCTTCCAAGTAGGATATGAGTCAGGGTTGGTACTAGAAACAAAACAAGAATGAGCGAGAGACCTATGAACTATTTTGACCCATTCTTGGTCGTCAGGAGCATTTACAAATTAAACAAATAGCGAAAAATACAAACACTGGGCTTAAAATCATGTTTACGAGATTGGGCCATGTAACAATGAATAAAATGCCAAGAATTGGGCGTAAGTTGGGTTGGAAAGATGCGGGCTTCGGCTAAAAGACGAAAAACAAAAGGATATGGGGGAAGACGAAAACCAGCATAAAAAGTTTCTTTATACACACGATGGCCCCAGGCTTTAGGTAACAAGCCCTGTCATTTGGGCCTAAGGCCTCAGCCCTATAAGGAGCAGAAATTTCAAATAAACGAGCTATGACACCTACCTTGTCAGAATCATACTTAGAAGGGTAGTTATATGCATCTAAATGGAGCAAGTTAGGAAAGGCTTCACCAAACTCTGTTAAAAGATCCCTAAGAGAAATAACGGAAGCATGAACTAGGGATTTTTTACCTCGATTGGCCCTAGAAGGACGGGGGCGGCCAGGGGAGGCTGAGAATGGGAGGAGTCGGAATCTTCCATTGAAGTTCTTGCAAAGAATGTTTGAAACCCAAAAAAACCTTGAAGGTGGGGAAGAAGATGAAGATTAAATGGAATCTTCAAAAAAACCCATAAAGCAGTGAGAACTACGGCGGTAAAGAAAGTCGGAAATCACCTTGGGGTGGCAAAGAAAGAGAGAAAAAGTTGCAGAGAAAAGGTATGAGAGTGAGTTTTTTAGAAGTGATGTGTGATAAATGAGATCACACCTCATATAGCCCTCTATGCGGTAACTCAATCATCTTTGGGCCAAAAAAAAATGGGCCTGTCAAATTATCAAAGGCGGGAATCCTATAAAATTCAAAAATTTGAAATATACTACCAAATTCGAGAATACTCTTGAATGTTCCTAACCAAAAAAATAAAGGAATAAAATTATTTACCCGAAATTTGTGAAAAATCACGAGGGAAAATATAAGGTTTTTAACCACGTCTAGGAGACACAGTTCCTAAGCGTGGCTCAAACCATGTCTCCTAGGCGGGGGTAACCCACGCCTAGGAATTATGGGAGAATGAAACCCAACCACGTCTAGGAAGCATGAATCTTAGGCGTGGTTCATAAGTTGTCTCCTAGGCGGGGGTAACCCACGCCTAGGAATTATGGGAGAATGAAACCCAACCACGTCTAGGAAGCATGAATCTTAGGCGTGGTTCATAAGTTTTCTCCTAGGCAGAGGTAACCCACACCTAGGAATTATGGGAGGATAAAGCCCAATCACGTGCAGAAAGCATAATTCTTAGGCGTGATTTGTAAGTTGACGCCTAGGTGGGGTCACCCACACCTAGGAAGTATTGGAGCATGAAAGACCATCCACGGCCAGGAGACATAAATCCTCGGCGTGGTTTACAAGTTGTCTCCTAGGCGGGGATGACCTACGCCTAGGATGAATGCTAGCATAAGAGCCAACAACGCCCAAGAGACATAAATCCTAGGCATTGTTCACAAAGGCGGGGGTGACCCACGCCTAGGAGGCATGACACCCTGCAGCCCATTTTCTGATTATTTTATTAATCAGAATATGGGCAAAAATGAGGGAAATAGCTAAAAAAATCCCAGAAAATAGGGGAAAATAGAGGAAAAATCCAAAAAAATCAGAAAAATTAGGAAATAATTTCTAAAAATTATTTTTGAGCAAAATATTTTTGAAAAAATAAGAAAAATACCTATGAGTATTGGAATATTCCTGAAAAATCAAGGAAAAAACTTGAAAATACCAGAAGGTACCAAAAAATTCCCGGAAAAATAGGGAAGCCCATAAGGATGAATTCTAAAGGGAGCATCGTTGTAAATATTTAGGTCGCTCCACACTTTACAATAAAAATGATAGCTAGAAAAGGCATAAAGTTTAACTTCTACGAAATCTTCACCAAATTTTGTAAAAGTTGAGGGGCAAATGATATTGGCCTGAAATTAGCCTAGAAACGTAACTAATATTGAATTAATTAGACCTGGTGCGGTTCAATAATGAAGCCCGATTAATGAGGCCCGAAACCTTAATTATTTATTAATTTCATAATTAATAAATATGGTAAAATAACAACTCATTAAGTATATCTCATGAAAGATAGAATTCTTCATTGAGTAGCCTCCAATACATCCAAACCAATAAAGAATCTGTTTCCTACTTATTAGGACTCCAAAGTCTACCCTAAAATAGAGACTTATTCATCAAGTCTCCTAACCCTAATTTAATTCAAGGACATCCAATATCTATATAAAGGGTCTCACCCCTCAATTCAGAACTACGTTTTGGCTTGATTCTCTAAATTCACAGAGATGCATAGGCATCTTGTGAAGGCAGATTTAAACTACGAAACACAAGTGCAACCATTAAAGGCCTTAAGCTCTCGAACCCTTACAATAAATATCGCAGTAATTATAACCTAGTTTTTTACCCATAACAATTATCATATCTTGATTTTGTTTTAATTTCACAATTATTTTATATCCTTTTTTATATCTTTTGGCGGCACCAAGAAACTGTCAATAAATAAAATATAATCTTAGATCAAAAGTTGGTCAATTTAACCACCAAAAAGTAAAACTAGAAAGGGATGCATGAAGTATTATATAATGAAACTCAACAAATTTGTTCTTTTTTTTATCGTAGGTAACCCGCAGCCGCTACCCTTCGGGTATGTACTGGGTAAACCCTACGGGCTCACGCAATAGCCTGCAAACCATGTGAACCAAGGTAAATCGCAATTAAGTGACAGGCTCTGACTCAGAAGGCATAATCATAAATTCTCCTCCCGTGGGGATTCGAACTTGTGACCAAGAGGATAGTTATCCACTCTTTAACCTACTGAGCCAACCCTTACGGACAAATTCTTTTCATGTAATATAGCAATTGAGTTTAAAGGATAACTTGATATGTAATATTGTACATCAGTTTAAAGGAGAGTAAATGTCCAATTGTGAATTGCGATAAATTTGCATTGAAATTTGCAACACACAATGAAGTTGTTTTCAACTGAAAATCCGCAATATTCGAAGCAATATTATTTTAATTTATTTTTGTAGACCAAATGATACCATGACATTTACTATAAATTTAAATTTAAATAACCAAAAAATAATAATTAATTTCTTATCTACTCATCATAAGGCACGACAACATATTATACATTTAGGTTAAGTAAACTTAAAAATTTGTTAAAATTATACTATGTTATATGTATAGTTTATTAGTAAAATATTTATTTAATTAATTAATCGCCTGGTATTTCATTGATATACATTTTAAAAATCTAATTTAAGACTACGATACTTATATCTCAAGTCATAATTAAGAAAATTAATGAAAACATAGTATAACTTTAAATAAGCACGTAAATTTGAATGGTATATTTTTTAAATAAATTACATTTGCAATTTTTATTACATGTCAGTGAAAAAAATATCTTGAAACTCAATTAATTAATTTATTTTGTTTTATCTTATTTTTTTAATTATTTCTCGACGGTTTAAAAATAACGAAAAACAAATTATTTAATATATAAAATATTATATATGATGTATACACATACATATATATAATATTAAATTATTAAAAAATTAATAAAAAGAGCACCGCATAGCGCGGGCATAGGTCCCCAGCATAACTAAATAGATATAGATTCCAACGGAGATGACCAGAAGTATAATTCGTGTGTGAATTTACGTTGTACATAATAGAGGCCGGGACAGAAAAAGGTTGAAATCCGGAAATAATTCGCTATTTATTACAAAAATCTGGTTCGATATTATAAAGTAACACATGCATGTGATAATTGGTCGGGTCCCTGGAGTGGTGTCTATGTGAAAGGTAAATAGTACTAACCCCTTACTCCCGAATTTTAATTAGGAAGGAAAGTAAATGGTGGGTGAGTAAAGTAATTTCACTTACATTCATATATGTGTTCCCGAATTTTTAAAAGGAGCGAAAACAAGTGATAATAAATGTAAATTTAACAAACTTTCATTCCAAAACTTTCACTCCAAAAGTGGGATGAAAGTACTTTACCTCCTTATTACTTACTTCCTTCCCTTTAAAAAATTCGGGAGCGAGTACAAATAGCGAAAGAGAGGGGGCGGTTTAGATCAGACCGATTTTGGAGTAAAACTTGAATTAAATTGTAAAAAATGATTTTAAAAAATTGTCATCCGTATGCGATTAACTGTGTCAATTACGATTACGAATTTAAGATTATTGCGGATCAGTTAATGGTTCAATCATTTATTATAAAATAATTAATAATTTAAAAAAATCAAAGCACTAAATTTAATTTTAAATTACTTGATAAAATTATATTTAAAAATAAAATACAACATAATACTCAATGTATTTCTTATGGACGAAAGTCTTAACATTAACTTAAGATTAGTTATATATCTATAATATACTTGAAAAAGAAACTTGGCATATATGTGTAGATTTCGAAAACATAAGTTTAGTGAGCAAAAGTTTAAATACAACAGTTTTCGCACTGTATGCAGAAATTGGAAACAGTAAAATTAAGTGGCAAATTTTGCATCTTTAACGATGGTGAAGCTACTTGAATAAAGAACAACTTTTTAATAAATAAATGTATTTAGTTGTTAATTTATATGATATCAAGTGTATGTTTGAAATTATATTTTATTATAAATATAGTTCGCGGTTTACGGTTTGAGATTTGCGATTTTGATATTTTTAAAAATTTAAATCGCATTCAAATTGTAAATAAATAATTATTAAAATTTAAATTCGTAATGAATCCGCGTTCCGTGATTATTTATAAAAATATGATTCGATTATTAGTAATGGGTCCCTATCCACAGCCATAGTTGGATAGGGACCCTATCCAACCAACAAATCAGGACCATTGAAGTAAAAAATGAATGGCTAGGATCCGTTATTGCCGCTATGTTTCATTGCGAGGGCGTAATGAAATATTGCGGGAGTGGCCCACATACTCCATTCCCCTTTTTACCCTTTTTCTATGTTAATTCATTTATCAATGCTTTTTTAACTACATAAATATTAATTTAATAAGATATTATTCTTAATATTTCTGATTAAAAATATAATATTTAAAAAATATTATAAAATATTTTATAATAATATTAAATATTATATTTAATATTTAATATTCAATATTTTAAAAGTATTGAAACAATAAAATGAAATTAATATATTTAAATATTTAATAATATATATTAAAATAATAAAGGAAAATATTTTTGATATTTAAATATTTTAATTATTCAATATTTTTAATAATAAATGAAAATATTTGAATATTTGAAAATATTAATAATGTTAAACATTAATAATGTCAAATAAACACAAATATTATACCTCCGCAATGTTTCATTGCGTCCCCGCAATGTTTCATTGCGGTAGTCGTTTTACCTTACACACAGACACAGAAACTCAGGCACAGATACTCGCATATACACGCAGAAACTCAAAAATAGACACTCAAACATGACCATCAGCGACATTAAAGCGATTTGAGACAATTTCAATCACAACCACTCCACTGATCTTCTTGTTCATCAGGTATACAAACGATTTATAGCTATGCACACACTTATACACACGATTACACCAACACACACACGATTATACAATGAGTTTGAGTTTGAGTGCGATTTTATTCGATTACTATTCAATTTTTTTATGTGAATGTGATATTTGTTCGAAATTATGTTGATTATGTGATAATTAGGGTTCGAATTAGGGGTAAATTAGTTAATAATTAGGTTAAATTAGGTTTCGAATTAGGGGTAATTTAGATGGGTTTTGGGTGTATTTTGTAGTTTTTTTGATTTTAAGCTAATTTTTTATTAATGCCAATGAAGTGTTTGATGAAAGTCCTCTGAGAATTAGTTTGTTTTTACATTAGTAAGTAGCTGAAGAGTATCATTCTTAAGCTTGAGATTTTTTACATCAGTTGTCTAAACTGTTAATGTGTGAAGTACAATATTTTAAGATCATTGCTTGAATTCAAGTATAATTTATCTAACAGTAAACTTTATTTTTTGTTGCATTCTGGATAGAGTTTTTATGTCCACAAATTGTGATAATGCAACTCTACAAGATGGCATTCCACTCATTAGAATGTCATTTATTTATAAGAACATAGTAAGAATTCTTAAACTTGTCATTACCTATATCTTCTGCAGTTGTTGAGACACCAGATTGATAAAAAAAAATTGTGAATATCTTATTCTAGTATTCTTTGCCATTCCTCACTAATTTCTTTCTTCATGTATATCTAATAAGAGAATCTTTAAAACAAATGTATAACCAGTATTTTAACCAAGAATTGTGGAATCATGCTACATTATCTAATCTTATATCTACTACTCAAGTCATAAGAGTCCATATAAATAATATTATCATTCAGAAGCTGTGGGATTGGTGTTGTTAGTGACAGCATTGAAATTTCTACTCAAGATTCTCAATGCTGGTTCCATGGCTAAAGAAAGAGCCACAGTTTTAGTCCAACTAAAATCAGAATTTTGACATATCGAAAACTGGAGTTTTAAAACACAGAAGTAGCTGAAGAGTATCATTCTTAAGCTGAAAGAATGTTTGTTTTCTTTTTCGTAATTACTGTTTGTTTGGAGTTGTACTGATGTGCTTTTTGGTTTAAAATATTGCAGATACTATGGACATGGAGTGTGGACCTCTTGATCGATCCTTGCTCACTATGCAGGACCGCCATATTAGCAGTCTGATCTGGGAGGGCGGGGATAGGAATACCGTAGATGTTAGACAGCTGACAGCGAGGATGGGTGAGTGGCATATACTTCCAGATCAGCAGGCTCTGTTGGATGCATATGGTTTTGGGGCGTTCGGCAACCCCCGAGTGGTTCGGCAGAATGACATCAGACTCAATACGGCCTTGATTGAGAGGTGGAGGCCAGAGACTAACACATTCCATCTGCCGTGTGGGGAGATGACTATTACTTTGAAGGATGTTTATATGATTCTGGGATTACCGGTTACTGGCCGTCCTCTCACCCAAGGCGAGCTTGAGCACTCGAAGGCGTGGTTCATGAAGAACTGGGAGGATCCGTCTATGTCAGAGCAGGAGCGCAGGGAGTTCTATAAGGATGGGCTGCATTTTAACCAGCTGAGGAACCGGTACGGGGCGAGAGCTGATACCAGAGATATGGATGCTGCTCAGATTGAGGTGCAGTGCAGAGTGCATACACGAGCCTATATGTTATTTATTATTGGAGGCGTGCTTTTCCCTACATCTTCACGGGACGTGGTGCATCCCCGGTATATGCAGCTGCTGATGGAGGAGTCGGAGATTCGTGATTATGCATGGGGTGCAGCTGTTTTGGCACACTTGTACATATCACTGACTTTGTCGGCTGATAGGTCTGTTCGCACCTTTAACGGGTGTAGTCTGCTATTGATGTTGTGGGCTTACGAGAGATTGGCACCCGGGAGGCCGGAGATTGCGCCTCAGCAGGAGATTCGGTGGCCGAGGGCGTGCGCGTGGGCTGAGCCAGTGAAGGTTAGTAGAGTAAACCCCCACCACCATACACGTAACTACCGGGGTGATTTGGACAGTTTACAGCTACACTGGTGACATGGCAGCCGTATACCAGACTTTACGAGAGAGAGGCTGATCCTGATGATGTTGATGCTACTCATTTCCCGGTGTGCCGTCATATGGCTCTTGGACGTATCCCGATGGTAGCATTTGAGATCATTGAGTACCAGTATTCTGATAGGGTACTGAGACAGTTTGGGATGTGCCAGCATATACCGGATGATCCGTTTGACCACGTTGTTCTGAGGTTGGAGAGACAGTCTTCTTTTCAGCGGCCTCACCGTCTTGCTATGCATCAGCAGTATGTTGCTGAGTGGGAGAGTTATGTGGCTACGGGCGGGCCGGAGATTGTTGAGGGCGGGTTTGTATCTTTCGCCGAGTATATGCAGTGGTATAGACGGGTAAGTAAGATAAGGATCGCTCGTTGTGTACCCCCTGAGGGCGATATCATACAGCCCCGTGACTGGTACCCTCAGCAGATGATGGGTGATGCGGTATGGTATTCTTCACTTGTTTCCAATTGTAGTCTTTACCTGTTTTCCTACAACTATTTAGGTTATTTTCCCGTGAATTATCGTTAATTCCCTACAACTACTTATAAAATGGATTAAAAATGAAAATAAGGACTTATTTAGGTTAGTTTCCCGTGAATTATCGTTAATTCCCTACAACTACTTGTAAAATGGATTAAAAATGAAAATAAGGACTTATTTAGGTTATTTTCCTGTGATTAATCATTAATTCCCTACAACTACTTGTAAAATGGATTAAAAATGAAAATAAGGACTTATTTAGGTTATTTTCCCGTGAATTATCGTTAATTCCCTACAACTACTTGTAAAATGGATTAAAAATGAAAATAAGGACTTATTTAGGTTAATTTCACGTGAATTATCGTTAATTCCCTACAACTACTTGTAAAATGGATTAAAAATGAAAATAAGGACTTATTTAGGTTATTTTCCCGTGAATTATTGTTAATTCCCTACAACTACTTGTAAAATGGATTAAAAATTAAAATAAGGACTTATTTAGGTTATTTTCCTGTGAATTATCATTAATTCCCTACAACTACTTGTAAAATGGATTAAAAATGAAAATAAGTACTTATTTAGGTTAATTTCCCGTGAATTATCGTTAATTCCCTACAACTACTTATAAAATGGATTATCGTTATTTATTTGTAGTTAGAGAGTGCTATGAAGATGACATACATGATCCACATGCGCGGCCCTCCTAGCTGGTTCTATGATGTCATTCCCGATTTTCTCGCACATTATGATCGGGTAATGACTGAGTGGAAGGGTCTTGGATACAGTAGGCCCGCTTTCATCAGACCGAAAGATATTCAGCAGCCTCTTGTTGAGCGTCAGCCTCCTTCTGGAGATGCACGTGAGGTAGACATTCATGATACAGCTCCTAGTAGCTCGCAACAGACAGCGCCCCCTATCTTTCAGGAGTGTCCTCGTGAGGTACTAATAACTATCATTCACGAACTTGTGATCTTTTTAATTTCATCTATTGAATATGTAAATGACCTGTGTGTCTTTAATTTACATTAATGGCAGGATGAGACCGGTGGTCCTGAGGAGGATACCGCAGTACTTGTCCCCCCTAAACATCCACGTGAGGTATAAATTTCTAACAAAAGCTTTCATTTCATGCATCGTAGAAATTCGATTAATATGTCTGTGTCGGCTGTAATTGCAGGAGGTTCAGTCTACTGGTGATATTCCAGCCACCCATGCTCCTACACATGTATCTATTCCCCCTCAGGTACAAATATTTTATAAATATTGTCCTCCTGTGCACTTACATATTTACAGCTTCTTGTGTTGAATAATGTTTATGTATTGGCTTGTAATTGCAGGTTGAGGTTCAGTCTACTGGTGATGTTCCACCCGCCACTGCTCCTACACCTGTATACATTGCCTCTCTGGTACAAATCTTTGACAAATATTGTCCTCCTATGCACTTACACATTTTTAGTTTCGAGTGTTGAATATGTTTATGTATCGGCTTCAAATTGTAGGTTGAGGTTCAATCTCCTGCTGATGTTCCACCCACCACTGCTCCGACACCTGTATCCATTCCCCCTTAGCTACAAATATTTAACAAATATTGTCATTCTATGCACCTAAAATATTTTAGCTTCGTGTGTTGAATATGTTTATGTATCGGCTTCCAATTGCAGGTTGATTATACTACTCCAACACCATTCCACAGATCTATGACATTTCAACCTATTCCACTAAAGGTATTATTTGTTCCCTACTATGTCAACTAAATGGGATTAAAATAGATTAATTCCCTACAACTAGTTATAAATGGATTAAACTAAGTGTTAAATGTATACTTAATTTATGGATTGCAGATGCCTATTACTCCAGAATCTTTAGAGGCCTCTTCCTCCCTTGTCACTCCATATGTACATTTGGGCATAGGTGAGTCTTCTGTTCCTAGTGAGCTACGGGACATGTTTGATGTAATAACTCTTAACTCTTTTTTAAAGTAAATGGCCTTAGATTAACTAGTTCCAAATATGCTAATTGTGTTTTTGTTTATTTTGTAGATAGACTCAATTGAAGATTTGGCGGAGGATGCGGCGAAACAAGGTGGTCCTGAGCGGCGTGGTGATATGACAAGGCCACTAAAAAATCGGAAAGTGAGGTGGTTGTATCGGCATTTCTGGAGTTTAGAGGTTGATTACATTTGGCGTGATCACAGTGAGCGGGGCATTACTTATCCTCTTACACATAGCCAAGTAACAACTTTGCGACCAGAGTTTTGGGTGGAGGATGATGTTCTCAATGCCTATGGTGAACTCTTAAGACTTAGAGAGGATAAACTCTGGGAAAAATGGGAAAAAATTCCCAGAACTGAAAGTTTCAAGCCCAGGCGGTATTTCATTGCTCTTAGCTTTTTCATGGCGATGGCACTTGAGTTTTGTCCTAACTTGAAGGTACTCTATTAAACAAATAGCAATGCTCCAACCTGCTTTTCTATAAACAGATATCAATTATGCTGTATAAATGTTAACCTATTTTTTGACTTGTAATTGTAGGCTTCTCCGAGTGCCATAAAAGGTGATGCCAAGAAGTCAATGGAGAAGTTCTTTAGAGATTATGCTAACAAGGGGGGTAGCTTGCCTCTTCAGTTTTGTGACTTTGCATTTTTCCCCACGTGTGATAGCTCTCATTGGTTCTTGTTTGTTGTTAATCTCAACAAAATGAGAGTGCTAAACATTGATCCTCTTAGGGATGACAAAGACACAACAGGGAACATCGCTCACCCCTTCCAGTATTACATTATGGTAACTATATCATTCTTTAATTCCCTACCAGTAGTTTTAAATAGATTAATAATTAAATAATGACTTGTTAGGTTCATTTCCCGTGAAATATCATTATGGTAACTATATCATTCTTTAATTCCCAACCAGTAGTTTTAAATAGATTAATAATTTAATAATAACTTGTTAGGTTCATTTCCCGTGAAATATCATTCTTTAATTCCCTACCAGTAGTTTTAAATAGATTAATAATTAAATAATGACTTGTTAGGTTCATTTCCCGTGAAATATCATTCTTTAATTCCCTACCAGTAGTTTTAAATAGATTAATAATTAAATAATGACTTGTTAGGTTCATTTCCCGTGAAATATCATTCTTTAATTCCCTACCAGTAGTTTTAAATAGATTATTAATTAAAAAATGACTTGTTAGGTTCATTTCCCGTGAAATATCATTCTTTAATTCCCTACCAGTAGTTTTAAATAGATTAATAATTAAATAATGACTTATTAGGTTCATTTCCCGTGAAATATCATTCTTTAATTCCCTACCAGTAGTTTTAAATAGATTAATAATTAAATAATGACTTGTTAGGTTCATTTCCCGTGAAATATCATTCTTTAATTCCCTACCAGTAGTTTTAAATAGATTAATAATTAAATAATGACTTGTTAGGTTCATTTCCCGTGAAATATCATTCTTTAATTCCCTACCAGTAGTTTTAAATAGATTAATAATTAAATAATGACTTGTTAGGTTCATTTCCCGTGAAATATCATTCTTTAATTCCCTACCAGTAGTTTTAAATAGATTAATAATTAAATAATGACTTGTTAGGTTCATTTCCCGTGAAATATCATTCTTTAATTCTCTACCAGTAGTTTTAAATAGATTAATAATTAAATAATGACTTGTTAGGTTCATTTCCCGTGAAATATCATTCTTTAATTCCCTACCAGTAGTTTTAAATAGATTAATAATTAAATAATGACTTGTTAGGTTCATTTCCCGTGAAATATCATTCTTTAATTCCCTACCAGTAGTTTTAAATAGATTAATAATTAAATAATGACTTGTTAGGTTCATTTCCCGTGAAATATCATTCTTTAATTCCCTACCAGTAGTTTTAAATAGATTAATAATTAAATAATGACTTGTTAGGTTCATTTCCCGTGAAATATCATTCTTTAATTCCCTACCAGTAGTTTTAAATAGATTAATAATTAAATAATGACTTGTTAGGTTCATTTCCCGTGAAATATCATTCTTTAATTCCCTACCAGTAGTTTTAAATAGATTAATAATTAAATAATGACTTGTTAGGTTCATTTCCCGTTATTTGCAGGAAAAGTTGATCCCATATATGCTCAATTATTTGCATCCATCTCGATTTCCATTAAAATATATTCGGGTTCATGGTCTTGATGCTCGACCCAAGCAAGATGGTGGCAATGATTGTGGTGTGTATGTATCCAAGTACATGGACGCTATGCTCAACGGGATCTCCTTGCCATCAGCTGTGTGGAACCCTAAAGTTGATGTACAGACTTTTCCCTATCAGATGGCGCACGAGTTATCAAAAGGGGTTGCTAGACACATTTCTGAGTGGGGCATTCGACAAAGAGAGGCAGGACACTAGTTTGTTATTTGATTAGTGACTTGTAGTTACTTTAGTTAGTTGTACATATTTTTCCGGGTTGTATTTTGTTTAGATTGGTTGTATTTATTTTGGTTGGTTAGATGTATTTATTTTAGTTGATTTGTTTGTAGTTGGCATATCAAGGCCATTTTTTTTAAGTTTGGTTTGGTTTGGTTTGTTTATAGTTGGCATGTCAAGGCCATTCATTTTTAAGTTTAGTTTGGTTTGGTTTGTTTTTTTTATAGTTGGCATGTCAAGGCCATTCATTTTTAAGTTTAGTTTGGTTTGGTTTGTTTGTAGTTGGCATGTCAAGGCCATTCATTTTTAAGTTTAGTTTGGTTTGGTTTGAAATTTTACAGGTTTTTGGTTGACTTAAAAATAAATAGGTCATGCCGGTTTTTTTATTTTACAGGTAAAGTTTAACTTAAAAACAAATAGGTCATGCCGAATTTGTTATTATGTACTTTGAATATTAATGAATTTTAATTAAATATTTTCAATGTTGTTAATGTTAGTACTTGTTAAGTATTATATAAAAAGTTTTATATAAAAAATAAATCATTTGCAAGTGCAGTGACCAATATGCAAAATTCGGCAAAGCCCAGTTTAGGCCCGCAATGTTTCATTGCAGATGCCGCAATGTTTCATTACGGATGCAGCATTATTTCATTGCGGGGGTAATCTGGGTTTTGCATAAATTTGCAGATTGGTCATTGCACTTGCAAATGATTTATTTTTTATATAATACTTTTTCTGTTTTACAGAAAACTTTCTACCCAATTTTGGAAAAAAAAATCTTCAAAAATAACTTTTTTTCAAATTTGTTTTTGGAGTCACTTCTTTTTTTGGGATTATTAATAATGGCAACAAGTACTAACATTAACAACATTGAAAATATTTGATTAAAATTCATTAATATTTCAAAGTACATGATAAGAAATTACAATCAATTTTTTCCTTTTTTTCCTAATAATCTCGAGGGACAATTTCTTCTATCATGGCCTTCTTCCCTCGCCCCACAAAAACTGCACTTTCGAAATTGTTTATTTGAACTTGACGTCTCGATACCACTTTTGAATCTAACCGCTTTTGGACGTCCTTTTGTTTGTGACCTTGGGGGATCTAATAACGGATCATCTTCTTCATCACTTTCATAGTCCTCATTTATTTTTTTCTCTCTCTTTTCTCCCGGAAAAGACTTAATCACATACTCCTTTTCTCTCTTGATCACGCTCATCAAGTAATTGTACCGCGGAACGGAACAACTACCAACAACGGACAAACCTTGGAAAGCTTTACACAATCCACTATATCTTGCCGTTTGAGATTCTACAACATTACCAAGCATCCGAGGCGTACACGGTAGAGGTCCCGCAACTTTGTTTCCATTTATTGTCCACCTCATTGTTACAAGATCTGGTGGTATCATCGTCTTTTGTTTCTTGTTAAGGTAACGGATCATGTGTCTACATATCATCCCAGAATGTTCAAATTTTTTACATGTACAAGAATAACTCCCGTCGATGGAAACCTTCAAGAAAAAATTCCTTCTATTAATCTCCGGCAAGGTGGACTTTTCTACCAAATACATCTTTGAAAGATAATCTCCACAACCTTTCATGCTTTTCACAACAAAAGATTGACTTTTTTGAAGCTCTTTTTGAAATCGCTTAAACATCTCTTTTGTGTATATCTTGGAGGCATGTATCTCCATTGGCGAGTTAGAGAATAGTCTCCTTTCCTTGTACTCGGTGTCAAAATCGGCTTGAACCTCCCGTAAATATTGTGAGTCCAAAGTTTTTTGTGAATTCTCAATGAATTCTTTCAAACCGGTCGACGCTTTCGCATACTCATCAAAAAATGAATTCATAGACTCGCTCCTTGAGGTGGTAGTCATACCGGCGGCAAAATGTTGTTTTGTGAAAGCAAAAACCCATTGCCGTCTAATTGCATACATATCATTTAGCCAATTGTGATTTTCAAGATCATATTTCTCTTTCAAGTCCTCCCACCTACCTTCAAATTCCGTTGGTGACAATGACTTGTAGATACATGCATTAAAATCCGTCTTGAACTCCGAGTATTGAGTATACAAAGTAGATAGTTTCTCGGTAAACTTGCTACTAATATGCCACGTACAATATGTATGGTTGGTGTTAGGCATAACCTCAGAAATGGCATTACTTAAAGCGATGTCTTGATCCGTAATAATGGTAATAGGTGGCTTGTTATCGACCGCTTCCAACCAAGTCTTCAAAACCCATCTATAAGTAGTCTCTTTCTCGTCCCTTATAAGTGCAAATCCAAACAAAATATTTTGGTAGTTGTGATTCACTCCCGTAATTGGAATAAAAGGCATGTCATACCTATTAGTCCGATATGTCGAGTCGAAAGTCACCACATCTCCAAAATTCTTGTACGAGTTAAGCGAACAAGGATCAACCCACACCAAACCCCTAACCCGATTCTCCTCATCCACATCCACTCGGTAGAAAATATTTCCATCACTTTGTTTTTGCAAGTCTCGTAACAAAACCAATCCATACTCCGCATCACTGGAATCAAAAACCCGTCTTCGAATGTCAGGTATTACATTTCGTACGTCTTGAGCGGAAAAACCAATTTTTTCAATACCACCACACGTCTCACTAACTAAATTCATCACTTTCGGGGTCTCGATACCCGATTTGTTGAATAACTCAATCAAAGATCGGGTAAACGGATCTATGTTGCGTGATCTTTGCATGAAATTTACCTTATCCGATGTAACCATAGTGTTAGATATATTTGATAATGTCATGGCTAATATGTTTTATGTTTAGCTTTCAGATCTTACTTGAACAGGATAAATCAGTACTTAACTGTTGATCAGTACTTATACTGGAAGTCAGGACTTAAGGATATCAGTACGTATGTTATCAGGAGATAATCATCAGAAGATAAATATTAGAACTTAAGTGCTGAAGGATAATCAGATAAGGACAGTAGCTGATTAAAGGAAAGAAGATCAAGATAAACATAAGAAGAGATATGCATGAAGAAGAAATTCCGTAAAGAATGGAATACTTGGAAGAAAAGATATCTGATTGATATATTTTAGGAAGCAGAATTATATTCCATATCAATTAGCGATTATCTTGTAACTGTGTAGTATATAAACACAGACATAGGGTTTACACTAAAAGTGTTATCATTATTAGAGAAGATTATTCATTGTAACCCTAGCAGCTCTCGTGATATTTGTTCATCACTGAGAGGTAACAGTTCCATACTGTAACAGAGTTTATTGTTTCAATAAAGTTTGTTTTCTGTTACTTAAGTTCTTAAAGTTCGATTTGAGTGTACTATACACTGTATTCACCCCCTCTACAGTGTGTGTGTGTGACCTAACAATTGGTATCAGAGCCTATCTGTTAACATACATACAGTTAAAGATCCAAACACAATCATGTCGGACACAGAAACTCCAACTAAGCCTACCAAAACTGAGGAATCACCAAAGACACAAATTCAGAGTCGGTATGACACCATCAGAGTTCCCATACTGAGACCATCTGAATATCCCATATGGAAGGTAAGGATGACCATGTTCCTGGAAGCAACAGATCCAGAATACCTTGATAGAATCAAGGAAGGCCCTCACAAACCAACCAAGCTTGCTATTGCAGTTGCAGGTGAAGCAGCAAAGACCGTACCAAAAGAGAAGAGTGATTATACTGCTGAAGACATAGCATCAATTGCTAAGGATGCTAAGGTACGACACTTACTGCATAGCGTCATTGATAATGTAATGTCAAACAGGGTAATCAACTGCAAGACTGCTAAGGAGATATGGGATGCTCTGGAAACAAGGTGTCAGGGAACTGACACAATTAAGAAGAACAGGAAGACAATACTCACTCAAGAGTATGAACACTTTGACTCAAAGACTAATGAGTCATTGAATGATTTATATGATAGATTTGTCAAACTTTTGAATGATTTGTCATTGGTTGATAAAGAGTATTATCTTGAAGATTCAAACCTTAAGTTCCTGTTAGCTCTTCCTGAATGCTGGGATTTGAAGGCAACGATAATAAGAGACAACTACAATCTTGATGAAACAACTCTTGACGAAATCTATGGAATGCTCAAGACTCATGAGCTGGAGATGGAACAAAGAAGCAAGAGGAAAGGAGGAAAGTCAAGGACAGTTGCTCTTAAGGCTGAAGAAGAATTCCCCAAAGCAGCTTCCTCAAAGAAAGACAAGGGTAAAGCTCTTTTCATAAAGTCTGATACTGAGTCATCAAGTTCTGAGAGTGATGATGACTCAGATTCTGAAAGCTTGCCTGAGACTGATGCTGATGAGGAGATGATGAAGCTGTGTGCTCTTATGGTGAAAGGAATCACAAAGATTGCATACAGGAAGTTCAGGAAGGGAAAGAAGTTTTCCAGGAAAGACATAAGTTCTGATAAGAAGAATTTCAGAAGATCTGAAGGCAGAGGAGGAAAGTCTGACAGAGGAGATTACACCAATGTTAAATGCTATAACTATGGTGAGAAAGGCCACATATCTCCTGACTGCAAGAAGGTAAAGGGTGACAAAGGCAAGGCTCTTGTCACAAAGCAGAAAAGCTGGACAGATACCTCAGACTCTGAAAGTGAGGAAAACTATGCATTGATGGCAAACGCTGATAAAGAAAGTGCTGAGAGCAGTTCTGAAGCTGCTGAAACAAAGGTACCTCAGACTACTTATGCTTTTCATACTGATGATATTAATGAGTTGAGAAGATATCTTAAAACCATGTTTGTTAGTTATAGAGATCAAACTTTAACATGTGAAAGATTAACTTCTGAAAATCTTGCATTTAAGAAAAGAAATGATTTCTTAGAAAAAGAGTTAGTCATGTTCCATCAAACTCAGAAGGATAGAGATGATGCTTTTTATGTTAGGAATGAAGTGCTACAATTAAATGAATCTCTAAAAACTGAGTTAGAAAAGGAAAGAGAGATTATCAGGACTTGGACTAACTCTGGCAAAATAACTCAAAATTTGCTAAGTAGTGGAAACTGGAAAGAGGGCTTAGGTTATGGAGAAGATAAGAAAGATAAAGGAACTGAAGAAATTAAGTCTGTTGATAAGCAAAAGCCAAAGTTAAAACCTGTTAAGTTTGTAACTGTAAAGTCTGAAAATGAAAAATCAGAAGTTACAAAGGAATCAACTTCTGACAAACTAAAACAGGAAAAGACAGCTGAAGTGAACATAGGCTTAATGACAAAGAAGCAGCTTAAGCATAAGCTGAAAGATGTCAAGAATGCAAACAAGGTAAAATCACCTAGGAAAAATAGGAATGGAAAGGAAGGTGTGAATAAAAGCAATGATATAAACCTGATCCTGATGCTCCTAGGAAAACATGTCATAACTGTGGAAGTTCTAACCATCTGGCTTCTTTTTGCAGGAAGAATAAGAATATTAACTCCTTACCTTCAAAATCAGGAGTTAAGAGTCAGTCTGTTAGATACAAACCACAAAATCCTTGTTTTCATTGTGGTAGTTTATGGCATTCCATTTATACTTGTAAGGAATATCATAGTTTGTACTATGATTATTATCAAATAAAACCTTCTTTGAAGAAAGTTTCCATTGTTCCTTCTAGTGTAAATTCTGATTCAAAGTCTGATAGTGTAAGTTCTGATAAGAAAAATGTTAACATAAACTCTGATGCTAAATCCGCTGCAAATGTTAACAAACTTAATAAGGCCAAAGGATCCAAGCAAGTCTGGGTCCTTAAAATTAATAATTAGTGGTCTTTGTGATTGCAGGGTAACAGGAAAAATATTCTAGTTCTGGACAGTGGATGTTCAAGACATATGACTGGAAATAAGGCCCTGCTATCAGACTTTGTGGAGAAAGCTGGCCCAAGTGTTTCTTATGGAGATGGCAACATTGGAAAAACATTGGGATATGGCAATATCAATCTTGGAAATGTCATAATTAAACAAGTAGTTCTAGTCTCAGGACTTAAACACAACCTACTGAGTATAAGTCAAATCTGTGACAGAGGTTATCATGTTGATTTCTTTGAAGAACACTGTGAAATTATAAGTAAATCTAAAGGCAAAGTTATTCTGAAAGGATACAGGCGTGGTAACATTTATGAAGCTAAGCTTTCAACAAGTACTGATGGTTCTGCAATCTGTCTGATGAGTAGAGCATCAATTGAAGAAAGCTGGAATTGGCATAAGAAACTCTCTCATTTAAATTTCAACAATATAAATGAACTGGTCAAGAAAGATCTTGTGAGAGGATTGCCAAACACAGTATTTGCTCCTGATGGTCTTTGTGATTCATGTCAGAAAGCCAAACAAAGAAAATCTTCATTCAAGAGCAAGACTGAATCATCAATTCTTGAGCCTTATCATCTAATACATGTTGATCTATTTGGTCCAGTAAATGTCATATCTATTGCAAAGAAGAAGTATGCGTTGGTCATAGTGGATGAGTTCGCCAGATACACATGGGTGTATTTCTTGCATACAAAAAGTGAAACTGCATCAACCTTGATTGATCATATTAAACATCTGGATAAAATGGTCAATGATTCTGTGAAAGTTTTAAGGAGTGATAATGGCACTGAGTTCAAGAATTTGATAATGGAAGAGTTCTGCAAAAGCCATGGAATAAAGCAGGAATTTTCTGCTCCTGGAACTCCACAGCAAAATGGAGTTGTTGAAAGGAAGAATAGAACTCTCATTGAAGCTGCACGTACAATGCTTGAAGAAGCAAAGCTTCCAACCTATTTTTGGGCTGAAGCTGTGCAGACTGCTTGTTTTACTCAAAATGCAACACTCATTAACAAGCATGGAAAAACACCATATGAGATGGTGAAGAAAAAGAAGCCAAATCTGAAATATTTTCATGTATTTGGATGCAAGTGTTTTGTTCTCAAGACTCATCCTGAACAGCTATCAAAGTTTGATCTAAAAGCTGATGAAGGAATCTTTGTTGGATATCCACTTTCCACAAAAGCCTTCAGAGTCTATAACTTGAGAACAAAAGTGGTCATGGAATCTATCAATGTCTCTTTTGATGACAAAAAGATTACTGGTCTTGAAGGTTTCATTGACCATGATCAGCTGAGATTTGAAAATGAAGACTCAAATTCTGATACAGAAAATCCTGACAGTCTAAGTCCTGATACTGTAAACTCTGATGGATTAAACTCTGATGTTATTGAAACTGTGGAGACTACGTCAAAGGAAGATGCACCTATGCAGGGGGAGCATACTCAAGATCCTACCACATCTCAAGAAACATCAGAACATGCATCTGGCTCTTCAAGTTCTGATTCGTCAAGTTCTGATAAGCCAAGTTCTGATAGTGCTAAAAATTTAAATACTGAATAATCCAACTCAGAGAGCATAGTTTCAGGGGGAACATCAGAAAATGAAAATAGCATGGATCATGGGGGAGCATCCAGTTCTAGAGAAAACCTTCCATCTGCAAGGAAGTGGTCAAAATCACATACACCTGATTTAATAATTGGAAATCCTGATGCAGGTGTCAGAACTAGAATAGGTACTTCAAATGAATGTCTTTACAATTCTTTTCTCTCTCAGACTGAGCCAAAGAAAGTGGAAGAAGCTCTTCAAGATGCTGATTGGGTGCAAGCAATGTAGGAAGAGTTGAATGAATTTAAAAGAAACAAAGTCTGGACCCTAGTGCCAAGACCAAAGAATAGATCTGTTGTTGGTACAAAGTGGGTATTCAGAAACAAAACTGACAGTGATGGCATAATTACAAGGAATAAGGCAAGGC
Organism: Apium graveolens; assembly: GCF_009905375.1. Taxonomy (NCBI): domain Eukaryota; kingdom Viridiplantae; phylum Streptophyta; class Magnoliopsida; order Apiales; family Apiaceae; genus Apium; species Apium graveolens. The sequence goes on along the minus strand of NC_133648.1, from coordinate 74,904,575 downwards.
TGGTTACAAAAGGATATTCTCAACAGGAGGGAATTGATTATGATGAAACATTTGCACCAGTTGCTAGGTTAGAAGCCATAAGGATATTCTTGGCTTATGCTGCTCACAAAAAGTATACTGTCTTTCAAATGGATGTGAAAAGTGCTTTTCTCAATGGAGAATTGGAGGAAGAGGTATATGTTGAACAACCTCCAGGTTTTGTAGATACCAAACATCCAGATTATGTCTACAGGCTTGATAAAGCACTTTATGGACTTAAGCAAGCTCCTAGAGCATGGTATGAGACTTTAGCTCTCTACCGGTAAATCAGTAGATATTACTGACTACAGAGGTATGATTGGCTCTCTACTCTATCTAACTGCTAGTAGACCTCATATCATGTATGCTACCTGTCTTTGTGCAAGATTTCAAGCAGATCCAAGAGAACCTCACTTAACAGCTGTAAAAAGAATCTTTAAGTATCTTAAAGGAACAGCTGCTCTGGGATTATGGTATCCTAGAGAATCAGATTTTAAACTAATAGGTTACTCAGATGCATATTTTGCAGGTTGCAAAATTGACAGGAAAAGCACAAGTGGAAGCTGCCAATTTCTTGGAGGCAGATTGGTTTCTTGGTACAGCAAGAAACAAAAGTCAATTTCCACATCAACTGCAGAAGCAGAGTATATTGCTGCAGGAAGCTGTTGTGCATAGATTCTTTGGATGAAGAATCAGTTACTGGATTATGGGTTAACATATTTCAAAATCCCTATTTACTGTGATAATCAAAGTGCTATTGCTATGACAGGTAATCCAGTTCAACACTCAATGACAAAGCACATCAGCATCAGTTACCACTTCATCAGGGAACATGTGGATGAAGGTACAGTGGAATTGCATTTTGTTCCCACAGATCAACAACTAGCAGATATCTTCACAAAACCACTGTGTGAAGCTACTTTTACAAGATTGGTAAATGAACTTGAAATGGTTTCAGGTTCTTTCTCTAAATCTGCTTAGTCTTGTTCTGTGTTATCAGACTTTATGCTCAGTATTTACAGAATTAATCTCATTGTGTATTCTGTGCTTAATTGATAAATGTCTTTAAGTATTGACTGTTGTCTGATATATGTTTCTAAACTCTGATAAGTGATATGTCTGTTCAAGTACGTATTCTATCCTATGAGGATAACTGTGCTAGATACTGACCTAGTAGTCTTCAATAAACAAATGATTCCATGTAAGAAGTAATTATTTCAGTGGAAACCCTATGACACTAGCAAATTCTGATAATTGAGCTTAGTTAAGTTTACTTTGTATATCTTATTACTAAGTCACAAATTAGAATAATGCTACTCATCTGTTAAGTTTTGATACTAGTAAAACTGCTGAATGTACTAAGTGCTGATAAACCTCAATTATCAAAAGAAAAAGCAAAAAGATCAAAGAATAAAATCAGGTACTCCTTTGAGATCTAGAGTAAAAATGTGGAAGGGACGACCCAAGTGCATTGCTGGTATTAAGTAGATATGCATTAGAAAAGCAAAATATTTTCTTGGTGACTTTTCAAACTCTATGATTACTGGAGAAATACTCTGATAATAGCATAAATTCTGATAAACAGTCGTGACTCACTTACACTGAGAAGCCACTGTAAAATAGAATTTCAAAAGATGCATAAAATTAGCACAAAATAGTTGAGGTGGACTCAAGCATGAACTCATTCATCAGTAGGTTTCAGGACAATGACTGCTCTTTAGCAAAATTTTAGTTATGCCTTATTTCTAAGATGTACTGAAGTGAATCAGACTTTACTCTTTGTCTGTTATTTAGCTTAATGCACACACTAATCACTCCATCTGAATGATGAAAATTTCTGTGGTGGTCTATGTTATTTTAGATAAACAGTCACTGTGTCATTACTGCACAAATTCTGAGGACAAGTTCTAGTTACACGTTCTGATGCTTAAGTTCTTAAGTCTATAACTCAGAACTTGTATGAGGATTTACTGAGATGGGCATTCCTTTTTCGAGTTAAGAAATTATGTTCTGATGACTGTTAAGTTCTGGTATAGGTCTAAGTTCTGATTTCTCAGTCTAATCCTTTACTTGGCTTATCTGTGAATAAAATTTGATAACAGTCTCAGTTCGAACTAGAATATGTTGAAGTGGAAGATTAATAGTCACTATGATTAGGATTAATGGTATTCGTACTTGAACAGTCCACTGTTTCTTGTTTCTTGTGCGTTTTAAACCATGATTCTTCTTTCCAATGAAGGTTATTCTTTTTCAAAGTCTAGGGAGACGAGGTAGAATTAATTCTACCTGTCAGCATTCAATTTCTTTGCGTCTCCTGGCATTCTCTTGCCTATATAAGCAGCCACTTCACATCAGTCTTTCCATCAAATTCTTCTTACATACTTATCTTCATAATTCTTCTTTCAAAAACACAATGGTCAGATACAACATGTTTTTGAACTACCAAAACTTCAATATGGAGCTAAGCTGTGCCGAGTGGCAGCAGGAATGGCATGCCACAGCCATTCCTGAGGAGATATGGGACTCTGTCCCACAGGAGGTACTGACACACCTTCTGTTCTTCTATATGGACTACCATCGCCATCTGGAGCGATTGGAGGAGGAAAGGCTAGAAGCTCTCCGCCAGCAAGAGCGAATCATCAGACTCGCCATTCTGTTTGTCGAGAGTAGGAAGAAGAAGATGACTTAATCTCGTCTTCTTCCTGTTTTTCTTCATCATCAGCTTTGTCAGGCTTCTTAGCTAGGACTAAGGCTGTTGATGTTAGGTTTAGAAGCTTAGGGAAAATCTTGTATAAGTATTGATGTAATTTCCATTTCATAAATGTATTGTCTTGATATATTAATGAAAGTTGTTTTTACTTCAAGATTTTGTCTCTGAGTTATTTTATCTTGTGTTGATAAATCCTGATTGATATTCTGATGACCATATAAATTTTGTTTTATATTAAGTTCTGATTCATTTTCAGCACTTACTTATCTAATTTATCTTGGTTATTTTCATGTGATGTATTTTCAGAATATTAATGATGCAGTGAAAAATAATTCAATCAGTGCTAACGGTTTAAATTTTGAATTAAAACTATTTCTCTTGATACATGGAACGGTTTTTCCTTGAAACTAGGCAAATAGGTAAGTAATGATTCCTGTTTTCTCGAGCCCAGTAACTGTCCGTTATTACTGCATGTCTGACAGGTGTCCAACGGTAACATTTTTGTTCAGAGTATAAGTACAACAGAGAGAAGATTTCTTTAATCTTTTATTTTCTTCATATTTTATCTCTCTCCTTACTTTTACTCTCTTTCTCTTTATTTCTCACGTTGGTTTTTCATACAGACATTATCTCAAACACCTAACAGGCATACTTGAATCTCATTTTTTTCACATGGCACCAAAGGATTTAATCATTGATGGAGCTAAGTTTGTCCCCAACAACTATGCTGCAGTTCTTGATCACACTGAAGCTCCATCTGAATTGCACTTTGTGCAAGATCTTCTTGCACATAGTGAGGTTGGGTATGCATTAATACAGCATGAATTCTTTTCAAGCCAACAAGTTCTGAGGTTTTGGAGGACTGGACTTTTTGATGATGGTGGTCAACGTGGAACTCCCAGTATTATCTTACAAGTGGGTGATTCATCCTTTGTAGTCACTCCTGGTACAGTACGCAGGGCTTTACATCTTCCAGAAGATTGTACTTTCTCAATTCCAGAGGACTCAGCCCTTCGGGAGTTAATGGCTGAATTGGGATATGAAAAGAGTCTGACGAAACTTGGACAGTTGAAACGGGCTAATATCAGAAGAGAATGGAGTTTCTTCATTGATTGCATCACCAAAGCTTTTGGGAACAAATGTTCAAATTTTGATGTTATCCCAATTCTGAGTCAGCACATAGGGTATGCTATTATTCATCAAACTCATTTTGATTTTGTAACTGCTTTAATTGGTTTTATTGGGGATAGGATGATAGAGGATCGAGATGTTGTTTATTTTGCTAGATTCTGTCAACTTATTTACACTTACTGTACTGATGAACCTCATTTAGTCAGCACTCAAACCCCACCTTTTAAGGTTGCAAAACGATACTTTAATGACCTGGTAAATGCTGATACTAAGAAAAAAGTGGTTAGACCATTACAGATTCCTAAGTCTTTAAAACAGATCCTGGTAAATGCTGATCCTGATACTTATAGATCTGTTTACTCTGATGTCCAACCAACTCCAAACACCCAAAATCCATCAACCTCAGTACCTACCTCTCATTCTACTCAACCTACCATCAGAACATATCTCAAATCCTATCTCTCCACTTCACAGACTGCTCAACCTTCATCTTCAGCACCTACTGTGAAGCCTTCATCTTCCAAGCCAAAGAGGACAAAGAATGTTCCTCAAACATCTCAAAAGAGAAGGAGGATTGTATTGAGAGATGAATCTGATTCTGAGGAACAGGTTTCTGCTAGAGAACCTGTTGTATCTGAAGCTGAGAAAGAGATTTCTCAGAAGGATTCTGAAATTGGGAGTTCTAGGCTTCTCAAGAGGCTTAGACGAATGACAGTTCCTGAAACTCCCAAAGAATCTAAATCAACAAGGAAGTACAAGAAACAGAGGGCACAAAGGCCAGTTTCAGATGATGAAGAGGAATCAGCTAAGGAAGGGGATCAGGAATCTCTGATCTCACAAGACAAGGAATTTGCTCCAGTCACTTCTTCTCCATCAACTCCATCTCAGGAAGCTGTATCTGACAAGGCTAACTCACCATCTGTGTCTCTTGTTGATCCAGGCACAAGTTCTGATATTGATGTTCAACACTTGGTTGTGTCTGAAGTATTTCTCTTAGAAGCTCCAACAGCAAATAATCCTTCCACAACACATGTTACTGATATTGTTCAAACTCCAGAGTTATCAACAACACCTTCTCTGCATCAAGATACTGATGATCAGACTTTAGGTGAGCATCAGATCCAGAATACCTTGATAGAATCAAGCAGGTGAAGCAGCAAAGACCGTACCAAAGGAGAAGAGTGATTATACTGCTGAAGACATAGCATCAATTGCTAAGGATGCTTAGGTACGACACTTACTGCATAGTGCCATTGATAATGTAATGTCAAACAGGGTAATCAACTGCAAGACTGCTAAGGAGATATGGGATGCTCTGGAAACAAGGTGTCTGGGAACTGACACAATTAAGAAGAACAGGAAGACAATACTCACTCAAGAGTATGAACACTTTGACTCAAAGGCTAATGAGTCATTGAATGATTTATATGATAGATTTGTCAAACTTTTGAATGATTTGTCATTGGTTGATAAAGAGTATGATCTTGAAGATTCAAACCTTAAGTTCCTGTTAGCTCTTCCTGAATGCTGGGATTTGAAGGCAACGACAATAAGAGACAACTACAATCTTGATGAAACAACTCTTGATGAAATCTATGGAATGCTCAAGACTCATGAGCTGGAGATGGAACAAAGAAGCAAGAGGAAAGGAGGAAAGTCAAGGACAGTTGCTCTTAAGGCTGAAGAAGAATTCCCCAAAGCAGCTCCCTCAAAGAAAGACAAGGGTAAAGCTCTTTTCATAAAGTCTGATACTGAGTCATCAAGTTCTGAGAGTAATGATGACTCAGATTCTGAAAGCTTGCCTGAGACTGATGCTGATGAGGAGATGATGAAGCTGTGTGCTCTTATGGTGAAAGGAATCACAAAGATTGCATACAGGAAGTTCAGGAAGGGAAAGAAGTTTTCCAGGAAAGGCATAAGTTCTGATAAGAAGAATTTCAGAAGATCTGAAGGCAGAGGAGGAAAATCTGACAGAGGAGATTACACCAATGTTAAATGTTATAACTGTGGTGAGAAAGGCCACATATCTCCTGACTGCAAGAAGGTAAAGGGTGACAAAGCCAAGGCTCTTGTCACAACG